>NC_028451.1:7464560-7554144 GCF_000263155.2 Setaria italica | reverse complement strand
CATTGCTGGATAGGGCCCATCTCAGCGCACGAGCCCGGTATCGCCGCAGAACGGTCTATAGAGCCTGGAACCAAAGAGGTCCGCAAACAACTTGGTCCACTTTCAGCCCACTGCCACCAACCAAAAAGTCCAAAACCCAAATGTGTTTCCCGACCCCAGTCCCCTTCCGCTCCGTTGTATGCCATTGCCAGCCCAAGACGCTATACAGCCACGTCGATGCTCCCATCGCCGCTGGCCATCTCGCACCCCCGCACTCCCCCGCTCGCACGCCGCCGCTCCCGCACCCCTGCTCGCACGCCGCCGCTCCCACACCCCGCCGCCGCCTCCCCGCTCGGCCGCTCCCGCATCCCGCATCCCGCCGCCCGCGGCCCGTCCCCCGTCCTCCCTGCCCGCCCCTCCCTCCCTCCCTCCCCTCTGACGCCTCCGGCCCCGACGCCCAGATCCCCAAGCTAGCGGCCACACGATCCACCCCCTTCACCCCCACCCACGGCCACAAGATCGATCCCAAGGCCACCAGCTCGCCCGTCGGGGTCGTATGGTCCCTAGCGCGAGGAGAGGCGGAAGTGGAGGAAGTCGGCATGCTCCGCTTCTCCTCCGCCTATTTCCTTCGCGGGGCTCCCATTCTTCCTATTTCCCCAGATGCGGCGCATGGCGACATCTATACAATGGTGCAGCACCTGCGGTTAGCCATCTCGCCCCTGTCCTCTCCAGTCCAATACCCTGGCTCACCTAGGCTTATTTTTTTGTTTATTATTTACCAATGCTAGATTGATTCATCTCTGATGTCTGTTGCATGGCAAAGGTGGAAAAAATTAGCGATTCATCCCTAATGTGTGTTGAAAAATTAGCTGCCTGTACATATACTAGGAATTCAAGACGACATAAACCCTGATGGTTTATTTCTTGCATTGCCCATCTCAATTGCCAATGTACTTGAAACTGACTTATTTTGAAGTAGCTTGACAATTTACTTGAAACCTATCCCCTGACAAAGTTTATTTTTCAATATATTGTCAAAACCAACGTGCATATTCATTTACTTGACAACGTAGCTTGACAATTTACTTGAAACCTGTTCCCTGACAATTTCTCAGTATTTCATATTGTCATAGAGAGTTCATATTCAATATATTTTAGATAATAAGATGGATCATTTGGGCTAGAGATCTTTGTATGAGCAATAATGTTCTGAAAATTGGCAGCCTGTCTACATTGCTTTCTACATTGCTATCGGTAAGCTCAAAACTTAATATTTGTTTCATATGGAGGTCACAATTTGTCTACGGAGCAAATTTAATGACAACATATTTACATTTGAACAACTAGTCTGTGGTCTTCCAAATGATTATACACAGGCTGAGTCTGCATGTTACAGACTGGATGTTTCCAAGTCCATGTTCTTGCCTTGGCACTGAAACCAAGATACTAGTGCCGAGCTGGATTTACTGTGATAGTTTGTCATATTAGTTCTATATAGCACCAATGGTTCCCCACCAGTTCAAAGGGAAATCTTCAATTATGAGTAGCATTTCTAGCATATTTTTTTAATAGCTAGCTTATGCTTCATTGTTGTTTTTTTTCTCACCTAATTCATACAAAGGTAACCTTCGTGCAGGTGAAAAGGGCCGAACTGCTTCTGTGAGGCAAGAACGTTCTTGAGCCTTATCATTGGTACTCACTGCTGTTTTACATTTCCGGACGAGCTGGAGCTGCTGCTCCCAGTCATGCTGTGCTTGTCCCAAGGTGAGCAGATGCATAGATAGGTCTGAATTCATTTCCCCTTTGCACAGATGGTTCATATATTTTCTTCTACTTGTGCTTCCAGTGTTAGCTACATCTACAACCAAAATCCCCATGGTTTCTATTCTTTCATAAATTGTAATGCACTCAAATGTGAAAGATTTTACATAACACCTCTGACTTAGCGTAATGATTTGTGTATGTAAGTAAATAGGAACGGTTCAGTTGCAATTTCTGAGTCTGCATCTAGGAGATGTGAAAAATTACAGAACTGAAATGTTAGTTCCTGATTTGAGATTCTGATCTTGCAAACTGATAGCTTATGCTTTGATTTGAATGGCTGTGGTAGACTTGTAGAGGTAGAATTGATAACTTGTGAGATAATGTGACCTGATGCCAATACATGCATGTTAGCTTTTGTATAGTGATTATATGACATGATCTTATTTCTGATTGTCCTGACTCTGATCTTTTATGGTTTTCGATGTGTAGGTGCCCTTTGCTGGAACCAAAGAGACCCACAAACGTCTTGGTCCACTTTCAGCCCGGCCCATACTGCCACCAATCAAAAAGTCCAAAACCCAAATCTTTTTCCCGACCCTAGTCCTCTTCCACTCCATTGTACGCCATTGCCAGCTCAAGCTGCTATACAGCCACGCTGATGCTCCCATTGCCGCCGGCGATCTCGCCGGCGCGGCTACACAAGCTGGTGACCTCGCAGCCAGACCCGCTCCTCGCGCTGGAGCTCGTCACTGTCACCTCCCCGACTACCACTCCGCACCCTGCCACGCTCCACTCTCTCCTGCTCCGCCTCGCCCGCCGCCGTGACCACCTACCCCACGCGCTAGCGCTCCTCCGCCGCCTCCCATCCCCGCCATCTCCGCGCCTCCTGCTCCCGCTCATCCTCGCAGTGCTCCGCCTCCGCCGGCAACCTCAACTCTTCCTCTCCACCTTCAACTCCCTCTTCGTCTCCGGCCCTAGCCCCCTGCTGCTCCACCCACAGGTCCTTCTTCGCCTCCTTGGCGTCCTCTCCTCCACTGCCTCCCACTTCCCATCCGCACTCCACCTCCTCCGCCTCGTCTCCTCGCGGCTACCCCTCCCCGCGTCACTCGTCCTCGCCTCCCACAACCTGCTAATCAAGGCCGCCGCTCGCTCCGGCCACGTCGCCGTTTCACTATCCCTCTTCCACCGTCTCCGCTCACTCCATGTATCCCCCGACGCTAACACCTACCGCATCCTTACCCAGTCACTCTGCCGCAAGGCCCAGGTCCGCACTGCGGCTACACTGCTCGACGAAATGCTGCACAGGGGCATCCCTGCTGATCCGCTGGCGTACACCACCGTGCTGAACGCCCTCTGCCGCAAGAAGCAGCTCCGAGAGGCATACCGCCTGCTTTGTCTCATGCGAGGCCGTGGAGTTTCCCCAGACATTGTGCATTACAACACGGTCATTGTTGGAATGTGCCGCGAGGGGCGGCCACTGGATGCCTGCAAGGTTGTTGGTGATATGGTTGACAGTGGATGCACACTGAATGCAGCGACATATGCAACATTGGTAAATGGGCTGTGTGTAAGCGGATTGTACGAAAAGGCGGAGGCGTACCTGGTGGATATGGTGGGTAAAGGGCTTGTGCCTCATTTTTCTTTATTTCATTCAGTTATCAAGGGTTATTGTGGAGTTGGGAAAGTGGAGGAGGCTGCACAAATCATGACTTGGATGCTTGATCTTGGAGTGACTCCGCATGTTGAGAGCTGGAGTTCAGTGATCAGATGTGTTTGTAATGACGAGGATTGTGTTGAGGCAGTACTGTTGCAGTTGGTGACAGGAAGGCAGCATGGTTCAAGCACAAGCAGTACCTTAAAATGATGTCATGTGACGAGGTGCAAAACAAACAATTGAGCTTCAATTTCTGGTGGATATAAAGAAACAGTTCTACAAGAAAATAGCAGTAGATATTGCAAAATCTGGGGAGCGCAGTTATCACCTGCTGTAAGCAGTATAGAAACTTGTGGAGGGAAAATTGGTGGTTCTGAAACTGTTCTTGAAAAGATTCGCCAACTGAATTGACGTACTCAAGCTGGATCATGAAGACACCGACAGCAGTCACTATAAAAACCACATTGTTATCCTCATCTCTCCACCGCCGGGTCTCAACGAAACGAGCTTTTCCAGATCAATGGTTTCCTACAGCACCCACTTCGAATTGACAGTACCAAGACCATGATAATTAACCTGCAGCACCCAGACTTTGATTCGTGGTTGTCCAGTGGAAGAGCCGGCGTGGTGGGGGCGGACAGCTATCTTGTCGCCGTCGGCTCGTCCGCTTCAGGTTGTGTTTGACGACGCACAGTCGCCATGATCTGAGTGGTAGGCTCGCTGGGCTGGTTTGGGCTACGATGCTGCTGAGGATCTCACTCAACAAGTGGTTTTTCATCAATTTTGGTAGATCGAGACTCTGATTTCGCCTTGGTGTTTCACTTGGCAGGCGAACTCTACATGAGTCTTAGAGTACCATAACAAAGGTTCAAAGCAAAGAAATCCAAGGCCAAAAGCTCATGAACCAAGCCTACTACTTTTTACGTACTTGATTTTCATGTAATTGAATGAGGAAGCAAAACTGGGAGAACAAATAATTGGACCGCTGCTGGATATCATCATCAATCTACATTATATGTTGTGTGATTTATACATGAAAATGGAAGTCATCCGGAACTATTCCACACATCAATTGTTCTAGTTCTCAGTGAACCTACTCCAATAATGATAAAGGAGAATGACTGCTTAGATTGGGGAAAAAAAAACCTTCACTTTTTTAGGGGTAAATAATGAAACTAAGCACCGTTTAGTTTGATCTCAGGTAAAAGTGAATGACACTTTGAAAAGGCTCTTCCAAAATCGTCCACAGTGCTATTTGTTAAATAATTTAATAGGAAGATCAGAGGTAGATCAGTACCATAGAGTAAGATCAGCTGGATGATCAAAGACTATTTTCTGCATATGGATCTTCGTTTCAAAGACTATTTTCTGCATGGATCAGGTAAAGCGATTGAGCGAGAAATTAGGGAAGTGGCGTGGGGCCGTGGGAGAGCCCAACTGGTTTCGATTCGACCCGGTTAGGCTTTCGCGGCCTGGTGTGTAATGAATATGGTCAAGTGGTCAAGTGTAATATGGCCAAATGCCCACAAGCACACCTCAATCGGCCACGCGCCACCCAGAAACAGCCCAGCGAGCCCAGGAATGAGAGATCCTCTGACGTCGGCGGGCTCACTTTCGTGTGGCAGTATTCTGGGCCCAAACACAGCCCAGCTAAGCCCACCACCAGCACAGCCGACAATTGTGGGCCACAAGTTGTGACGATTCGTGGCGTTTAAAGTTTAAACGCCGGCCGTGGGGACTCTTCTTTCACGCGAGGGCTGGCGTGGAGGCGCTCGTGCAGGCGCAGCTCCAGCGCCGCGGCGGCCATCCTCGCCTTGCTGGTGCTCTCGTGCGCGGCCGCGCGCGTTCCCGCTGGTCCTCCACCTCCACCACAACGTGTTGGAGCGCACGCACCGGTTCGCCGGCTGGAGCGCGCTCGCCCTGCTCTGGCCGGGTGATCGTCGTGCTCTCTGCCAGCTACAAACCAACGACCTCATCCTACGATCGCCTCCACCGGCGCCGCCCTCGCCAAGTGACAGGACCTATGGCTCGCCGCCGCCATCACCTTCTTCACCTTCCTGGCATGGCTCACCGTACGGCGCGCGCCGGTCACGGTCATCGCGCGTTCCAACCACGCGTCGGTCATAACCTTTCAGGGCGGCGTCAACTCGGGGCTGCTCGGCCGCATCAGCCGTTCCCCTCTCTCCGAGTGGGACGCGCTTTCGGCATCATGTCCGACGACGGCGACACGCACGCGATGCTCGCCGGCACGGTGGGCGACTTAATCCGGGCCCTCATCTCGGACCCACCGACACGCCTCTGGGTGCGCGGGGTCCACTTCGCCGGGCTGCAAGCCCTACCTCCTCAACATGTACCGGCGAGTCGCGACGAGCTCCGGGATATGCGTGTTCATGTCGTTGCTGACGCAGCCCGGCCCGGCGGAGCTGTCGCTGGTGTGTGTGGCCAAGGGCATCGAGGCGAACTGCAGCGGGAGATGAAGGCGGCGGCGGTGTGCGGAAGCGGGTGGCTGCGCGGGCGGGTGGTCGTGCACGACACGGCGGTGATGGGGCGGTCGGACGTGGCGGCGCTGGCCGTGGGCGCGGCGCGGAGTTTTGGGCTCGGAGATGGTGGTGCTCACGAGCAACCCGGAGGGGAGCAGGGACGTGGTGACGGGGTGCAACAAGGCCGGCATCCCCGCGTTCGGGCCTATCTGGGATTCTTGACGAACTCCCCTGCTGCTGCTCCTCATCACGAGCGAAAGGCAACCTGCTGCCTGTGCAGGGTCTCGTCGGCGTCCTCGCGTGTACCACGCGACGCCGACGGAGGACAGCATGCGCGACGAGGCGTTCGAAGCCGGCCGGGATCAAGAGCGTCCGCAAGGTGGCCCTGTTCGCCACGGCGACGGCCTTCTCTGCGCAGGCCACGCTCCTCTTCGGCTACCTCGGCAACTGCAGCTTCCGGGAGGCAGGCCACTCCGGTTCGACCTCTCGGCGTCAGTCGTTCAAGGTGTCGGAGCTCAGCGTGTTCCAAGTCGTGGTCGTGGCCATCTGCATGCCGCTCGGGTTTTCTGCGTTGTCTTTTCAGATTTTGCCAGGGCCGCAGACTGTCACCACCATGAAGATGCAGCGTGATCCATAATTTGTGCAGTTTAAGGAAAGAAAGGGTTTATCATTGAGATTATTATGTCTTGTTTGCAGTTTTAAAACATACAAAAGGTAGATAGCATGATCAACTAATTTATATATATCTTCTCGTTATCTTTTCATGATCATGGCCCAAGATCTTTTCCATTTTTACTTTTCTGCTTTTTTGTGCAAATGCTCGCTTCATTTTGGCCAAGCTCATTTGGAATAGACAGACTGATTCTTCTCTTTTCAGACTTGTCAGAAATTCAGTTATCTGTAACACATGAATCATTTTTTGTTTCCGTTGAACTGACTATCAGCAAATCGATCAGTATCAGACTATAAGAGTACAGAGCAGGAACATGAACTATTGATTGAATAGTCTAGCCTCGGGGCTCTGCGGCTCTGCAGCTGAATATTATGCAAAGTAGTAGATGCAGTACCAATTGCGCTGCAGATAGATGTTTGAGTTGGTACAAATTAAATAATAATAAATGGAAGTGCAAATCTTCAGCCGCAACTTTAGACCTTACTAAGCACATCGCAAATTATCACAAAGTGGAAGCTGAAAATGTGCTTCAGAAGACAAGTGGAAGCTGGAAGTGCATGTCATCGGCTCGCGCACCATCAGGCACGCCGAGATGGCTGTCGCGGTCGCCTCGATCGGCGGGCGCTCCATGACGTGGGCCGAGCAGCGTGCCGCCCCGCCATGGCCGTTGGACCATCTCCCCAGCTACGGCGCCACCGTTCCCGCCGTCGCGCCTGTATCGGCAACGTCTACGCGAACTTTGAGTCCAAGTCTAAACCCGACCCGAGTACAATTCCCTTGCTGTCTTTCTTACCACCTTTTGTGACAAAGGATGCACTTTTAACCAGATTATTACTAGCAATAATCGATCTTTGCAATGAACCACAATTTGAATATGCAGGAGAATATGAAGCAATACATGGTTGCATATAAAAACCCTTATGATCAGGAGGTGAATAATAACAGGGGTATGGCCAAGACCCTGGTGTAGACGGCCAAAAAGATGTATGTAATGCAGCAGCATGGTTTGCATGACATTTACAAGAACAAGACGATTCTTTATTTTTACCTTTATTGCGCCGACTCCCTTGTTTCTGACCAGATGCTTCCTTCTCATATTTGGCCAGCGAATCCTTGAAAGTCGGCTTCGCCTTACCCTTCAGACTTTGCTTGGCTCCAGATTTCCTGAGATGACCAGCCAGACCGGTTCCCTGACCGGTCAGACCAGTCTATGCAGAACTGGCAACTTTGCCTTTGCCTTGCCCCCCGAGCCTAAAAGTCTTCGTTGTGACTTGAGGAGTCTTCAGCGGCACCTTTTTCTCAGGCCTTTCTTCGCCAATGATCACATTCTTTCCTTTAGCATTTTTGGCTTGATCCGGCCAAATAAGCACTTTGGGATTTGTCAATTCAAGAGTATTCACCGGAAAAGGATTTTGATCAACTTGCATTTTATGAAAAGTCAAACGACCTTCATTAATGGCCGATTGTATTTGCTGGCGAAACACATTGCAATCATTAATGGCATGTGAGTAAGTATTATGGAATTTGCAATATGCTCTCCTCTTCAACTCTTCAAATGGAGGCATAGTATGAGTTATCTTCAGATGCCCAAGTTTAAGCAATTCGTCAAAAATCCTATCGCACTTGGCTACATCAAAAGTAAATTTCACATCCTCTTCCGATTCTTTTGGATCGGCTTGAGAGAAGCACAAGTACCAGGTTTACTCTTGTGTGGCAATACAAATTCAGCGGTTAAAACATCATTACTCTCATTGTCCGAGGAATCATAATCTAACATATGCATGTTAGGACGATCAGATTTGAGCCGACTATCTTTAGTTCAGCTTTCCTAAGCCAAAGCTCTTTGTAGCACTTGACTAATGTTAAGAAATTCATCCCCTTCTAATTTTTCCTTAATATGAGATTTCAAACCATTAAGTGCTAATTCAGCAAGATCCTTTTCTGAAATAATCAAATTATAACATAGGTTTTTCACATCTCTGAACCTTCTGATATAATCAACAACAGGCTCATCAGGCTTTTGTTTAACCGATGTTAAATGAGATAGCCTCAATTCATTATCACCACTATAAAAGTGATCATGAAATTTATGCTCTAATTGAGACCACATATGAACAGAATTTGAAGGTAATGCTGAAAACCATGAGAAAGCAGTACCAGATAAGGACAAAGGGAACATTCTGATTTTTAAATGATCAAGGCTACCAAAAATGCCCAATTGTGCATTGAATTGGCTAACGTGTTCCCATGTAGTTCTGCTATCCTCCCCAGTAAATTTGGTGAACTCTGGAACTTTAAAACCTTGAGGATATGGAATAGCATCATAATTTTCAGGATAAGGCTTTTGACATGCTAAAGTTTTATCCTTAACCTCTATGCCGAAAGATTCTTTAATCATAGTAGCCAATTCCCTCTTGTGTTTTTCAAGAACACGCTCATAATAAGGGTCATGTGGCTTTTGCATATTGGGAATATTAGCGTTCGGCATTTGATATGGTGTTTGGTTCATTGCATACGCAGTGGATGTTGCAAGGAATTACTGGAAGTAACACCTATCGTTAAACCACCTGTAAAACCTGAACCTTATGGAGGAATAGAAAATACATTATGTGCTACTGGAATAGTAGCAGGAACATAACCAGAAACACCATTGCTTCGGCTAGAATCAGCCTGAATAGGAGGTATACTGGCTAGTGGCTCGGGGATGATTGGTACACGACCATAGGGCCTACATCGGTCTGACCGGTTTGCACAACCAGTTCGACCGGTCTGGTCAGAGTGTGCTACCCTGGAAGAGTTTGTCCCGAAAAATAACTCAACGGCATGCCATAAGGAGGGTCCTTAGATGGTCCTGTAGCCGATGAATCATGAGATATAGTCTCATATTGAGAAGCACTAAAATTCAGAGCGTTACTATCATTAACCATAGGTTGTTTTTTCAAACTTTCCAAGGACCTAGTAATCATACTCTGAAAACTCTCCTGCATCTGTTTCTGATTTTCAAGGATTAAACCACTAACTTGTTCAAGAGTAACGGGTGATGATGCAACACTCACGTTGGGCTTAGGCGATGGAGCATCGAAGGTGACATCCTTGATCTTCGTGATTCTTCCTTGACGATCTTTTGAGTAGTGCGACAATAATTTCTCCCTAGCTTCTTCTTTGCGTTGCTTCGCTTCTCTTGCCAACTCCTCTTCGATCCGCTTGTATTCTTCATCAATGATCTTCTGCTCGTCGGCCTTGATTTGCTCAAGGTCAGGCCTGACGACATTAGATTGGTCGATCTCAGTGCTTTGAGAGTTTGAACTGGCCATGGCGGCTGATTTATTCTTCGTCCCCAGCGGAGTCGCCAAAATATGTTGACGCTTTTTTGGGCCCAACACACGAATAACACTCGAACGTGCAGCATGTGGAGGGGCTCCTTGCAGCACCTCTGCACAGGCCGGTCAGACTGGTTATGGTGACCGGTCAAACCGGTTTCGCTAGCGGTGCCCGGCAATGGAAACCAAAGATCGCTCACCCGGGAGGGACCCCATTAGGGCAGGCGCGCCTCGGGTTATTCTAGGGTTGGCAGGCCACCTAGAATATCTTCAAACACCGTGGAGACGAAGGAAGAACAACAAGATGGGGGCTGGAAAAGCTAGGGCAAAGAGAAAAAGTAAAAGATGCAAAAATAGTAGATTGATATGTTTTTGTCGATTGGATCTAACTCAATTGGCCGTGGCCCTTCATATTTATTGCATATTTATTGGAGGGGAGGTCTTGCCCCTATAGGAGTCGAAACCCTAACAAATCTCATGCTAAAATACAACTCCTACTCAGATTACACAGATCCAGACCGGTCAGACCGGCCTGAGGAACTAGTCTGACAGGTCTGCCCGGGTGCGGACCTTGCAAAGGTCGTATCTCCCTCATCCGAACTCCAAATCAGACATTCTATATATGTATCTTGATCTACTCGATGAGATCTATGCAATGGTGTAGTCCAATATTCATTTGGAGCACTTTGATCCAACCCGTCTGACCGGTTTGATCAACCGGTTTGACCTGTCTGCATGGGGTGCTTGTCTTCCCAAAGGTATAACTCTCTCATCCGAAGTCCAAATCGGACGTTCCATATATGCATTTCGATCATCTCGATGAGAACTACACCATGGTGAAGTCCAATTTGCATCTTGGAAACTTTTCCCAAACCGGTCTGAACGGTTGGGAGACCGGTCTAAACAGGTCAGACCAGATTTGTCCAAGCCTGCCACTTTTGGATGTTAATAATATTGTTAAAAACAAATTCATGAAATTGGCTAGCTATATAGTTATCTCTTGGAAACTTAATAGATTATTCTTTTATGAAAGTTGAGGCCAACTTGATAGAGAAATGCGTTTCGAGCTCATTTATATAATCATTCAAATATGGAGTACATATATCAAATTTGTGGGAACATTAATTAGCATGGTTGTAAGTTTTCTGGATTGTGTCTTTTCACATTTTTCTGAGGGACACTGTCACCAACGTGAAGATGCTGTGGTCCATTTATTGATATCCTGCTAGTTGGAAAGTTTGAGTAAGGCCCTGGCCAGGGCTAAAGTTTAGCCCGATACTAGGCTAAACTTTAGCACCTTGGTTTACAAAAGACACTTATACCCCTCCTTTTCCCTCCTCCCGCGCGTTAGCTCTGCCCCTCTCCCGCGCCAAATTTCTTTGCCGCGGTCACGCTAGCATCCGCATGGCTGCCGAGAGGCAGGTCTCGCTGCCGTCGGCGTCCACCGCTGCGGTGGCGGCTGCTGCAGCGGCGTGCACCCTCCTCGACATCATCTGGGACGACCAGCCCCCTCCCGCCACCGCGTCGGGGGACGGCCCCGGTGGCGGAGGTGGCGATGGCGGAGGAGTAGGGGGAGAGGGTCTCCCTGATGGTGCTCCTGGAGCAGACCGACAGATAGTGGAATGCCGGTGCCGGCGCCGCGTGATAATCAATCCCTGAATAGAACAATTAGGAATACAGAGTTGAGACCCACAAAAGAGAAAACCATCATGGACAGTATACTGAGCGGACCTCTTGGCTTGTGCAGAGTTGTAAATGTCGCTGAAGTAAGGATCATAAGCATAGAGCTCTGGAAGCACATCAAACCTGATGACTTTAATCCTTGTCATGCTTAGGCAATGTGCTCGACAACTTAGTGCATCAGCCACTCTGTGTTGTGCACCAGATTTGTGCTTCAAAACAAAGTTATATTCTTCAAGGAAGCTAACACATCATGCTTGGTTGTGATTCAAGGTAGCTTGACTTCGAAAATGTTTAAGTGCTTTATGATCGCTGTAGAGAACAAACTCATGATGCAACAAGTAATGCCTCCAATGTTGCAAGGCCCGAACCACAACATATAGTTCAATTTCATAAGTGGAATATCGAAGTTGCGCTCCTATCAATTTTTCACTAAAGAAAGCCACAGGGTGAGATCCTTGATTGAGAACAGCACCAATTCCTACTCCAGAAGCATCACAATCTACTTCAAATAACTTGTCAAAATCTGGTAAGGCTAAACAACCGGCAGAAGCATTTTTTTTCTTAATCTCCTCAAATGCCTTACATGCATCTTCAGTTAGTGCAAACATTCCACTTCTTTTCATGCAGTCAGTAAAAGGGACCATAATGATGCTGAAATTCCGAATGAATCTCCGATAAAAAGAAGCAAGACCATGAAAACTACGAGCCTTTGTTAAAGTACGTGGAGCAGGCCAATTGGTAATAGCTGCAACCTTATTTTGATCTGGTTCTAAGCCTTTTGTTCATATAATTAAGCCCAAAAAATTCACAGAAGTAGTCAACAGCTCACATTTTGATAAGTTGGCATATAATTGCTCACGTCTTAATGCAGAGAGCACTTCTCTCAAATAATGTAGGTGTTGATCCATGCTGCTGCTGTATATGAGTATATCATCAAAATATACAACAACAAACTTCCCAAGAAAAGGCTATAACACATGATTCATCAACCGCATAAATGTACTAGGGGCATTGGAGAGACCAAAAGGCATAACCAGCCACTCATAAAGGCCGTCTCTTGTTTTGAAAATAGTCTTCCATTCATCACTTGGATAAATTCTCAATTGGCGATAACCATTCTTCAAATTAATTTTGGAAAATATCATAGCACCTACTAGATTATCCAGCATATCATTGAGTCGAGGAATAGGAAAGCGATACTTAATGGTGATCTTATTGATCGCTCGAGAATCCACACACATAAGCCAGAATCCATTCTTCTTTGGTGTCAACAATACTGGAACTGCACATGGGCTCAGACTAGGATGAATAAAGCCCTTGTCAAGCAATTCTTGCATTTGTTTGTTCAACTCATTTTACTCTGTTGGATTCATGCGATAAGCTGGTCGATTTGGCAAACTAGCTCCTGATACTAGATCAATGCGATGCTGAATGTACTCAATAGGAGGTAATACAGATGGGAGTTCTTGAGGGAACACATCAGAAAATTCTCGAAGCAGCCCTTGTGCCTCTTTGGGTACTGTTATGCCATCTCTCTGCTCTGTAACTAACAACAAGTAGATATCTTCTCCATGTGCCTCATGCAAAAATTTCTTGAAAGATACCAGAGTGGTAGCTCCAGATGATTCCCCACCATTTGATGCAGATAGATGGTCCATATTTACTAGATTCAACACAAAGTTTTGCCCATTTTTCATAACAGTATATGTGTGCTTGTGGCCATCATGCATTGCATGACGATCATACTGCCATGGTTGCCCCAAAATGAGATGATTAACATCCATATCAACCACATCACATTCAACCTTATCAAAAAATTTGTTACCAATGGAGAAGGACACCAAACATCTAAATTTAACCTTTGATACTTTATCAGACTTGAACCACCTCATATTATACAGATGAGGGTGTTTCATTTTCTCAAGTCCAAGTTTACTAACATCTTCAGATATTGTGTTCTCCCAACTACCATTATCTATAATGACATGGCATACCTTACCACCAATGGTACATAGAGTGTGGAATAGACTCCGTCTTCGCCAATCTTCATCATTCTTTGGTCGCGCTACTAATGCACGCTCCATCACAAGCATCAGCCTTGTATCTCCTTAAAGTTCAACCCCATCTTCCTGTTCTTCATCATAATTGTCATATATAGGGTTGTCTTGCTGATGACTTTCTTCATTAAATTTAGCCATTAAGCCGTTACCATCCCTATTGTTATTTTTTGGACAGTCTCTTTGTAGATGGTCTGAAGAGCCACACATGAAACAATTACCACTCCTAGAAGATGATGATTTGGGTGCCTCAGTGGTTCCCTTGGCCTTGGGTGTAGAACCTGTAGATCGCATATCTTTGCTGCCAGTAACCTCCATTCCTGATGATGGACTATTAGACTGTGGCCGAGATGGAGTGGTATTTGAACACCATGCTCGCTGTTGTTTTTTCTCAATAGTGACTGCCCATTGATATGCCTCTAAAAGTGTGAAATTTGTATGTGTTGACGCCAGATTTTGACACGTATGAAATCGGCGTCAAGAAGGGAAGGAATCAGCTGATGCGGCGAAACACGGAGGTCACGATTGGGAATCGGCCGATTGGTGCTACAGTTGAGGATCGGCCGATTGGTGCTACAGTATTTCGGCGGATGGAGTTGGTGGAAATCGGCCGATTGGGAGGCTGGAGCAGTTGGGCCAATATGGGCCTAAAGTAAACTATGAAGATAAAAAGGAGATCGGCCCATGAGAGCACGACAACCAACTCCGATACGAATTATGCTTGTAAATATTCATTTTTTCGTTTAAAATTAGAGATAGAGTCCTAGTCGGTTAAGAGATTGGTTGTAACAGGCTATAAATAGCCGCCTTCATAGATCTGTAATCATCAACAAATCAATACAACAACCTACTATTTCCTCGCACTTTATTTTCAAGCAGGCGACTTCGCCAATACTTTTCCTCTTTTCACGAGTTCGTACGGATTGGCGGGGCTGCATCAACTTGATCTCCGGCCGATTCTGTAAGTTCCGCTTATTGAGCAATATCTAAGCTTTAACTTCAGGCGCATCGCTATCATTTCATTTAGATTTATTCACCAGTTATCGATATTCACTAGAGTTCTAGGTTTTACCTGTTGTTCTAGTTTTATCACCAGTTATCCAGCTTGGAATTGGAACTTTCGGCTTTCTTATATCTTGTTACTTAATTTACCACTTTCCACATAGCCGATTTAGATCTGTTCCTAGTATTGCTGCTGTAGCGTTGTTTAGATTACTCTAACAGTTTTCTTTATCAACGTTGCCTGGTAATCGGCTGTATTATAGCCGATTTGTTTATTACAGCAAATCGGCCGATTCGCTGATAAGCTTTCTCGAGATCGGAACCTTAGCCGATCGCCACCTCTGGGATCTGACACATTTCTTTCCTTGCCAATCAACATGTCAGATTGGCTAGCACGCCGCGCGAACCGCACCAGGGCGATCACCCGAACAGGAGTTAAGCAGATTCTCCCGGGTCGTGTGTCCGATGCTAGAGACTCAATCGGCTGATTTCTAGCGCCAACACACTTTTGGCACGCCCGGTGGGACCAACACAACCGCCACTATGTCGAAAGCTGCCGAAATCTCGGAAGACAACGTCATCGAGGTGACGGAAGCAGACCTCAAGGACGACCAGAAGGAAGAGTTGGAGAAGCAGATGGCATACTACTGGAAGACATGCTTACAATCCTTCAGTCATACCAGGAGCGGGGAAACTGTCAGGAAAGCTCCGTTTCCAACTCCCCGCCAGATCACAATCGCCGAGGACTCGGGCAAGATGTCCGAGATGGTTCAACAATCCGTCTACCAAGCTTTCATTGATCAATCCCCAGTGATTTCTAATACGGTATACAATGCCGTCATCAGCTCCTTGGCAAACGGCGTGTCCCAAGGATACCAGGGGCTTGCATACGCCCCACCTATCACAGCCCCGGCCAGGAGTTCTTCAAATATACCCTACTCGGCTCCTCAGCCGATCCAAGCTCAGACTGGAGGTTCCAGCGCCCCTTCATCGTCAATGCATCTGGGGCATAACGGCGCACCATATCTCCAGCCCCAATCCATTCAGTTATCCTCCGTGCAATTGTATTCTCTGAATTCAGTGCCTTAGGGGGCACCATCGGCGACGGCTGTCCAAGATCAATCGGCCGATCATGGAAGCTCTCCGATCCAGGCACCTTTCTAATCGGCCGTGCGGCCGATGATGCCACAGTATCAGCCAGTCGCGCCGGAGATGGGTAGGGGGCAGAATCAACGGAAGCACTTCGGGGCGCTGCACTGATTGTACTGTATGACAAAACGGCCGGTTCACTAAGACAACCGATGCCGACTACACAACCGGTCGCGTCGCAACAGGCGCCGCACGCTTTCATCCACCACCCGGTCATCCCGCCGCCGATCTACCAACACGTGCCGGTTCCCCAGCCAATAGTTCATCAACAACAAGCAGACTGGACGGCACGCATAGCAGAGGTGATTCAAGAGCAATTCGGCTTAAAGCCGAAGGTGCAAATCTAGACATACAGAACGCCATACCCGCCTACCTATGACTTACTGCCGTTTCCCCATCGGTACAAAGTTCCTAATTTTACCAAGTTTTCAGGGCTTGATGATACCTCAACTGTGGAACACATAAATAGATTCATCATCCAATGTGGGGAGGCAGCTGCGCAAGACGCTCTACGAGTACGCCTTTTCTCATCATCCCTGTCCGGGTCGGCCTTCCAATGGTTCACTACATTTCCACCCAACTCCATAATTACATGGGCCGATTTGGAGAAGCAATTCCACAAATACTTCTACGCAGGGGTACACGAGATGAAGCTTTCAGACTTAACTAGCCTCAGACAGAGGAGTGATGAGCCGGTATCCACGTACGTGCAGAGGTTCAGGGAGATCAGGAACAAATGCTACACCCTAGTCCTAACTGACGCACAATTGGCCGATATAGCCCTCCAGGGTCTCCTGCCCCATATCAAAGAGAAATATGCTTGACAGGAGTTCGAGAGCCTGAGCCAAATCGTGCATCGATTGTCTGGTCAGGAAGTACGTCCCTTTGACCCACGGAGGAATTTCCAGAAAAAGGTGGCGTACTTGGAAGGGGCTGAGTCCGAAGAAGAAACAGAAGTCAGCCTGGTGGAGTGGGTTAAAGGGAAAAATCCGATATCATGTCCGTTCGGGAAAAAGGAGCCGGAAGCATTCGGTTTCGACACATCAAAGGCCGATAAAATCTTCGATCTCCTCCTCCAGGAAGGACAAATCAAGCTCTCACCATACCATACGATCCTGTCGGCCGAACAGCTAAAGAAGATGAAATATTGCAAGTGGCATAATGCCACCTCCCATGATACGAACGAGTGCAAAATCTTCCGACAGCAAATTCAATCGGCCATCGAGTAGGGCAGGCTCAAATTCGAAGTCCCGACAAAGCCAGTAAAGCCGATGAAGATCGATCAGCATCCCTTCCCCCCTAACATGGTTGATGCAGGAAGGAACTCACTCCAGACCAAGGTGCTAACAACTGAATCAGCTAAAAAGAGCGGCGCCGTAGACCCCAGAAATCAAGCAGCGCCCGAAGACATCAAGGGGAAACGACGGATGGATGATGAAGGCGAAGGATCGGGAGAACCACGCAAGCCCATCACCTCCCAATATCTGCTCAACAAGTATCAACGGCAGTAGGAAAGTTCAAGATTCCGGGAGGAGATGATGCGACGACATGAAGGTCACTGGCGATGCCCGTTCTTCATCCACTGCTGGGAGAGTAACCTTAGGTTGCCGTCGGCCGATAATTGCCCCAAGTGCAACGGCCCGTATCGCAGCAATCGGCCATTCAGAAGGTCTTGCTCCAGAGATGGAAGGCCAGAGCCGATCAGCAGAAACTGGCGCAAGCAAGAGGACCGGCGCCCTTCAGTGCGTGATCGGCTGGGGGGCAGAAGTGACCGATATGACCGGTCGGAAGACAGGCGTGAGCGAAACAATAGGCCGAGGGGTAGATTCGATCGGTGCAACCAACCAGAAGGCAGGACCAATCGGTACAACCAACCAGAAGATAGAGTCAGCACTCACGATCGGCTGGAGGAGATGGCTGATGCTCGGGTATCAGACAAGAACCCCTTCGGACGCGAACCAGAATGGGAACGTGCCAAACCATCGACTAAACCTGTAAACCCCAGGTGGTGCCCTGACGGATTGACTAAATCTCAAAATGAAGAATCCAACATCTCCGCCAATGGGAACAACAGGAAGAAGAGCAACAATATATGATGGACAAGAAAAACGACAGGCCTCGGATTTGGCGCCCCAAACGAAACGACAGGGAAGACGACGACAACCAAGAATCAGCAGTCGATGTCAACATGGTTTTCATTCTGCCGATGGAATTCATGACTCCTGCCGACCGACATAACATGTCAGCGACAGAAGAACAGATGACGCAATTGGCTTTGGAGCCAATGACAGCCACATTTGAGAAACCCGAGGCAAAAAACGGCAACACCTCAAGGCATTATTCCTCAAGGGACATGTCAACGGCCGACCCATCACCAGATTACTAGTAGATAGAGGAGCTGCTGTTAACATCATGCCGTACGTCATGTTCCGGAAGCTAGGAAAAAGTGACGACGATCTGACCAAGACGGACATGATGCTCAAAGACTTCGAACGCAACGTGTCTCCCGCCCGCGGCGCGCTCTGCGTCGACCTCACCATCGGCAGTAAGACTCTTCCCACTACTTTCTTTATTATCAATGGCAAAGGGTCCTACAACATGCTACTCAGCTGAGACTGGATACACGCAAATTGCTGCATCCCGTCTACAATGCACCAATGCCTCGTGCAATGGGTCGGCGACAACATCGAAGTGGTCACCGCTGATTCCGCATACAACGTCACAGCGGCCGATACACAGCAATGGAGCTGCGAGAACATCAAATGCATATCCGGGAGGATTTGGGACACTGATTTCCTGAAGGTGTCCGATTTTGGTCTACAGCCGATCCGAGCAGTCGGCTCCGAAGATTCAGATTAAATGGATCAGTTCGTCCGGGAAGACGGGAAGCTAGGGCACGGGTTCACGTCGGCCGATTCATTAGAGATGATAGATTTAGGCGATGGCACCAAGCCAAGGCCGACGTACATTAGTGCTAATTTGGATCCGGAATACAAATGTAAATTGACAGATTTATTGAAAGAGTTTAAAGATTGCTTTGCTTGGGAATACCATGAAATGCCCGGATTAGACCGATCCATTGTCGAACACCGGTTGCCCATAAAGCCAGGATATCGGCCATATCAGCAACCCGCACGGTGATGTAATCCTAAAATCCTACCCGATATAAAGGCCAAAATCACAAGGCTAATTGAAGCAAAATTTATTCGGCAATGCCGTTATGCCGAGTGGATCTCCAACATCGTGCCCCTGTATAAAAAGAACAGGAAGCTGCGCGTGTGCATCAATTTCAGGAACCTCAATCAGGCCACGCCGATGGACGGATACCTGATGCCGACAACCGATGTACTAATAGACGCTGCCGCGGGTCACAAAGTCATCAGTTTCATGGATGGAAACGCCGGATATAATCAAATACTAATGGCCGAGGAGGACATATCAAAAACAGCTTTCAGGTGCCCGGGGCACCTCGGTTTGTTCGAGTGGGTGGTAATGACTTTCGGTTCGAAAAACGCTGGCGCTACATATCAACGAGCCATGAATTACATATTTCACAAACTGATCGGCATACTGGTAGAAATTTACATCGACGACGTCGTGGTTAAATCAAAGGGACACCAGGAACATCTGGCCGATTTGAGGCAGGTATTGGAATGCACGAGAAAACATGGGCTGAAGATGAACCCGAACAAGTGTGCTTTCGGCATGTCCGCCGGACAGTTCTTGGGATTCATGGTTCATGAGCGTGGGATAGAGATCAACCAGAAGACCATAGCAGCCATCAATAAAGTTGTAGCCCCACAGAATAAAACTGAATTGCAATCCTTGATCGGCAAGGTCAATTTCATCAGAAGATTCATATCCAACCTATCCAGACGTATCCAGGCCTTCACACCGTTATTGAAATTGAAACCTGACCAAGAGTTCGTATGGGGAGAAGGGCAACGCAAGGCACTAGAAGACATCAAGCAGTACTTGGTCTCGCCACTAGTATTGGTCCCACCACAAACTGGTAAGCCATTCAAGCTGTATTTATCGGCCGATGAGCGAGCTATCGGATCGGCACTAGTCCAGGAGTTTGAAGGAAAAGGAATGGGTAATATATTATGTTAGTAGAATACTTTTGGACGCCAAAACAAGATATCCCCCGGTAGAGCGGCTATGCTTATGTCTTTACATCTCATGCACCAAGCTCAGACACTACTTGTTATCGGCAGAATGCGTAGTCGTAGGCAAGGACGACGTACTAAAGTATATGGTGTCATTGCCGATTTTAAAAGGGCGGATCGGAAAGTGGATTTTGGCTTTATCAGAGTTCGATCTACGATAAGAATCGGCGAAAGCCATCAAAGGTCAGGTTAGGGCCGATTTCGTCGCCCAGCACTGCGGACCAGAAATCACCGTCGTGGAACCAGTACCGTGGACCTTATATTTTGATGGCTCATCATGTGGGGCCGGATCAGGAATCGGCATCGTTCTCATATCGCCTCGGGGGGCAAGTTATGATTTCTCTCTGCCGATAGAAGCATCCGCCACTAATAACCAGACGGAATATCGGGCCGTCCTGAAAGGGTTACAATTGTTAAGAGAAATTATTGCCGATGCCGTCGAGGTTTTTGGAGATTCCATGCTCATCGTGGACCAATTGACAGGAAGATCCGAGTGCAAGGATGATGTATTAAGGATTTACTATAAGGATTGCCTCCAACTTTTGAAAGAGTTCAAATCTGCGGTTATTGAGCATATCCCCAGGGATTACAATGAAGAAGCCAACAGGCTGGCTCAGCACGCGTCCGGGTATCGGCCGATTCAAGGCGCCATGATTCTGGAACTCGCGGCCGACGCTGGCAAAAAGAGATCACCAATTATTTAAAAGACCCGTCTAAGAAAGTGGATCGGCGAATACGATTTCAGGCCACAAAATATGTGTTACTGGAAAGTGATTTGTTCTATCGGACGATTGATGGTGTTCTACTCAAATGCCTAGGGACGGAGGAGGCAAAGACTCTGATGGGAGAAATCCACGAAGGGGTGTGTGGAGCCCACCAATCGGCGCATAAGATGAAGTGGATGATTAGGAATAATGGATATTACTGGCCAACAATCGTTGAAGACTGTTTCAAGTATTATAAAGGATGCCAAGATTGTCAGAAATATGGGAATGTGCAACGGGCGCCCGCAACGGCTATGAATCCAATTATCAAGCCGTGGCCGTTCAGAGGTTGGGGAATAGACCTCATCGGGCAAATTTATCCTCCGTCAAGTAAAGGACATAAATTCATTCTGGTGGCCACAGATTATTTCACCAAATGGGTGGAGGCGATTCCATTAAAGGCTGTAACATCGGCCGCTATGGTCGATTTCGTGAGAGACCATATTGTCTATCGTTTCGGCATCCCTCAGACTATCACAACTGATCAAGGGACGATGTTCACATCGGGAGAATTCAAGGAGTTCACGACCGATATGGGGATCAAGCTGCTAAATTCCTCCCCGTATTATGCTCAGGCTAACGGCCAGGCCGAGCCTTCCAATAAAGGGATAATTAAGTTGATCAAGAGGAAGATCGAAGAACAACCCAAAAAATGGCACTTATGTCTAACCGAAGCTCTATGGGCATACAAGATGGCCTGCCACGGGGCTACCAAGGTGTCTCCTTATCAATTGGTGTACGGTCATGAGGCGGTGTTGCCATGGGAGTTGAGAACAGGATCAAGACGTACGTCACTTCAAGATCAGCTGACGGTCGATGATTACTCTTCGCTCATGAAAAGGGAACTCGACGATTTGGCGGGTCAACGTTTGAGAGCCTTGATCAGTATCGAGGAAAACAAAAAGAAAGTGGCCAGGTGGTATGACAAGAAGGTCAAAGTCAAGCAATTCTCCCAAGGGGATCTGGTATGGAAGTTAGTGTTGCCGATTGGATCAAAAGATCCTAAGTTTGGTAAATGGTCTCCCACTTGGGAAGGGCCGTATAGAATCGGCCGATGTGCCCCGGGAAACGCCTACATTCTGGAAACGATCGAAGGAGAAGAATTTACTAGGGCCTTAAATGGGAGGTACTTGAAAAGGTATTACCCCAGTATATGGGTCGGAGCATAAGAATCAATCGCAGGGCATGACAAGACAGAAAAATTGCTCCATGAACGATCACACCGCCGATACGGGAGAAGAAATTGCCTAAAGGAGAAAAATAATCGTTCAAATCGGCCGATTTGTTATTCGGTACGGACGATGAATTACACAGCCGACGCAGTACAAGTCACCCTTAGAACAAAAAATACTCAACTGCACTTCTTCTTGAGTTCCCTCTCAATCCGACCTAATTCTATCAGAAGGCGGATGCTTCGTTCTTCCATATCTTTCATCGCGGCCTCCGCCTCAACTTGGCGAGGAAGAGGATGGCTCCGGTCCATCACCAGGCGTGATGTCCCTACCGCGGCGTTTTCAAGAGCAACCGGATGAGAAAGTGGGTGGCTCCTGTCAACTTGAGGTCGTTCGTAGTCATTGCCGTCAATGAAGTCCCAGATCCGTTGGACGTCGGCAGGAACGTGATCTCTGAGTTCTTCACGGTGTGCCCTGATCAGATCCTTTTCCTCTTGCGACAACGGCTCGTCAGAGTGCACAAGTTCGATTGCTCGTTCGAGTTCGAGGCTAAGGCGCCTTGGCTAAAAAAGTTAACATATAACCGCCTAAAAGTTGGGACGATTTAAAGGAATCAAACTGAAAAATGTGGAGACAGATCTCATACCTGATTGACATAAGGAGAGGAGAAAGAAGAAGACGAAGAAGACATGACTACGAATGTTCCGATGGAAACATAATCGGGAAAAAAGGGAATCGAGCGGAGCAAGCATTCTCAAGAGCAAAACCAGGGCCGGTATTTATAAAGAGAGAAAGCGCGGAGGTTTGGTAATACGCGTCCCGTCGGAGTAAAGAGGGTAATAAATAGGAGGGCGCCACGAAGGACGGTCAAAAGGCATTAATGTTCTTACAAAACGGACAGTACTTTTACAGATCACCCAGAAGGGCGTTAATGGCGGTAATCGCTCGACGCCTGATCTGGTCAGCCGAATCTAAGACTCGTTGGTCATCCTCCACCGACCCTGGAACTTCTGACATATGGCGATGGAGTCTAAGGGCCTCGTGGGCTAGATGCTGCCTCTCCTGCTTTAAATCGGCGATGACGGAAGGAAGTTCCTGAAGCTTCTTCTCTTCAATGGCTATTTCTTTGGTTACTTGCTCCATCTCCTTGGCAAGTTCCGCCCTTCAGCGCTTGAGGCGATCTATCGTGCCAACGAGCCCAGGTCGGGAATTCTCGAGGAAGTGAATCCGATGATGTACCTCCTGGGCCCGATGCTTGTATGAGTCCTCTTCCTCACGAGTCTTGGCTAGCTTGGCGCGATCGGCCATGTGAGTAGAGCCTTGAAGATCGGGATCCGCATCGACTCAATAAAAGCGGCCGGCGCCAAGGCTTCTTCTGCTTCCTCTGGGACTCGCCCGCTGACGTCACCAAAGAGCTGCCGAATCGGCGAGGCATCCTCCACCAATCGGCCGATGTCTTCTTGAAGAAGGGACCGAATACTTTCGAGCTTAGCGCGGACGTCATCGGGGATGGAGCCCAAAGTGACTTGACGAGAAGCAACTTCCTCGTCATGAGAGAGCGCGACCGCAAATGAGAAGAGTCTGTTAGTGGGAGTATCCTGTTCCTGTAAAATGATAAATAAAAGAAAATGAGTCAGCCGATGGTGATGGCGAATCGGCCAGTACTGGTTAAATGACTTCTTACCTCTTTGAAACGGATCTCTTCCATCTGCGTTTGCGGGACCGCCACTCTCGACTTGGGGACTGGCTTCATTGGCTCATCGGAAGAAGAGGATTCAACAACGATCGACGCTCTGCTCGGGCCGGCCTCTTGAGGGATTTCTCTGGCAGGTGGCTGGTCGGATAGCATAGTTAACGTTCCGATGACCTGCATCAAAGTGGGTAAGGTTACCATTCAAATATTAAAGCATTGAGTTGAGAGGGGACACTGGTATCCCAACTGCTACTTGGGGCATCGCCGACTGCAGTGAATCTACTGGGGCAGTCTGTGCGGCCTAATATAGAAAAGGTCAGTATTGAAATAATAAATAGGAAAATCGAATGGTGAGTTTACCTGAACGGCCTCTACCAACAATGACTCGGTAGCCACTCCAGCTTCTGTTGCAGCCTGGAGGTCAACTTCTTCAGCAGCCGGAAGGGTCGGCACGGCCGAAGTTTCTGCCGATGCAACCACGGGTGGATTGGCCGATTCTGTGCGGGCTCGCACCCGGCGACTGGTTTTCTTGATGATCTTTTTTGGCGCTTGTTTCGCCCGGCCAGCTATGTCGTCAACAGAGGGGGCGTGATAGCCGATGAGGGGGAATTCCGTGTATGGGTAACGGTCCTCTATCAGCCAGCCACTCCGACTACGTTTTGGGGGAGCACGACTCTCAGACTGAAAAAATAATAAGAATCGGTAAATAAAAAAGAGGGGTTTGAAAATCGGCTAAAGAGAGAGCGATACCTCAGCATTCGGGTCGATGTTGTCGGGATCTAGGAGATTGCAATATATCGCCGCAGAAGCACAGAACAGGTACTGTTTCCATTCGGCCCACCATAGCTTGAACTGCTGAACGGCGAAAGGGGCCACTATCCAATCGGTCAGATCTATGGTGCTGGAATCTGGGATCCGATCATACAGTCGACTGTAGTCAAGACCTTTGTTGAGCTCATCTCTGAATTTTGCTCGACCGGCA
The DNA here is from genome assembly GCF_000263155.2 of Setaria italica. Lineage (NCBI taxonomy): Eukaryota > Viridiplantae > Streptophyta > Magnoliopsida > Poales > Poaceae > Setaria > Setaria italica. Next base: position 7,529,603 of record NC_028451.1, on the reverse strand, counting down.
AAGTATGCATAAATCGGCAGTTGACCTAAGCCGAATTGCCGTGCTGCAACAGAGGGGTTATAAAACTCATAAGTGGGGGCGTCCTTCCCCGAAAAGAAATTCGCCGGCAGGATTCCCAGCTTGATCAACTCATCTGTGATGTCTTCATCGAATTTGCTAGTGGCTGAGTCAAAACAGGAAGGGAGCTCGAAGAGTGGTTCCTCCCTTTGATAAGGGAACCAGCTGGTTGCATCTTCGCTGAAGCCATTGTAGAAGCATCTGAAGTATTCAGCCACCTTGGTAGCAAAATATGAGCAACCGGAGAAGGCCGATGCCGCTTCACCAAAGGAAGTACACCGGCACCGTACAATGGGATTCTTTGCCGATTCGATATTGGGGAACGTCATGTACTCCACTCGCTGCTGGGAGATCTTGCTCGTGTATAGATTGAGCCACAGGTTGATGAACCACCAGGGTCCACCTCGGTTTCCAATCGGCTCTCCTTTGGATAGCTTGACGCCGATCTGGTGCAGCATGTGGTAAACTAATCCCAATAGGTGCTTTCCAAGAGGAACAGAGGCCCCTATCGATAGCGCCTCGGCCAGAGCCTGTGTGTTAGTGGATGGACCGGCTGCCCTCCCACAAAAAAGGTGTTTCTCTAGCCACATCATCAAGAAGGCCGCATGTTCTGTTTCTTGGACTGTCCCGGCTCTTCTGTTGCACTTGATGAATCCTTTCCACCCGCCGATTCCTTTCGTCTCCAGCCGATGGGACGTTTTGGCTAGATAACGAAAAGGGGTATCAGGGGAGGAAATATCAAGGCCGGTCAACATGACTACATCGGCCAAGGTGGGAGTGTTGGGATACGAGGTAGGCTACGCTAGCACAAATCAAAATTTCTACCGCGTAAAACCAGGAATAACTGCCGTATAAGGATCACGGGATTACCACTCGACGCACTACTGGTGCGGAAGATGTAGATATGCGTTGATGCAGTGAAGACGATCACGTAGTCGTACGTAGTCGATCACGTCAACGTCCAGCAGCTCCTCAGCAGCTCGTCCACGTGCAGCAAGATCGCCCCCGGTGCCGCGGCTCGTCGTCGGCTCGTTGTGGCTCGTCGGCGGCTCGTCGGCGGCTCGTCCAAGTGCTGCAGGCGCAACACCTCCAAGGTATCCACACGTGCAGGGAGGAAGCGTCGCAAGTCGGACTGCTAGATCCGCGAGTTGCAACAGGCGAGGGCGTGGGAGGCGCGGCAGGTGTGTTTCGCCAAAAAGGTGTAAACCCTAGGGCGCCCCCACCCCTCTATTTATAGAGGTTCCTAACGGGCCTCTGGGTCCGAGGCCCATTAGTACTTCTAAACCTAATCCAACTCGGATCAGATCCGAATTGGGCTTCCAGCCCCTTAAGTGTGTGACCCTATGGGTTCGGATACGTATAGACATGGCCCGAGTACTCCTACTCGGCCCAATAGTCGGTAGTGGCCTCTAGCAAGACGTGCCAACTCCTATACGCACACGAAGATCATATCAGACGAACCATCACAACATAATATACATGATATTCCCTTTGCCTCACGATATTTGGTCTAGCTTCAAGCCGACCGCTCTTTCTCGATCCTGTGATTCGGAATCCCTTTGTAGGTTAACTCTTAACCGTACGTAGCATGGCCATGCATTTTCGGATCCGATCACTCGAGGGGCCCAGAGATATCACTCTCAATCAGAGAGGGGCAAATCCCATCTTGATTGACCATGTCTCATAGCATGCTTCTTGACAAACTACCCTGTTACGGCGTAGCGTTTGATAGCCCCTAAGTAGGTCGATCCACATCTAGAATACATGCGACAATCTCAGGTCTAAGGACAAAGCGTATATGTTGTTTAAAGAGAGAACTACTTCTCGTGTTGGGTCAGTCCTAGCACATGTCTCCACATGTGTCCACATTATTAGTTCAACATCTCCATGTCCATGACTTGTGAAACATAGTCATCAACTAATACATGTGCTAGTCTAATATTCATGTGTGTCCTCACATGAACTCCGACTAGGGACAAATTTAGAATAACCATACAAGTAAAGAGTTTCACATACAATTCACATAATTGCAAATCAATTCAAGTAGCCTTCAATGGATATTCAATGAACACAACATACAAATCATGGATACAAATGGAATATCATCATCTCTATGATTGCCTCTAGGGAATACCTCCAACAGTCTCCCACTTGCACTAGAGTCAATCTAGAAGGTACCTAATACCCATAGCTCTTACATGCGCATCATGCTTAGCCTGCGGGAGTGGTTTTGTCAACGGATCAGAAATGTTCAAATCCGTGTGTATTTTGCATATCTTGATCTCACCCCGGTTAACGAAATCTCGAATGAGATGAAATCGCCGCATTACGTGTTTGTTCTTCTGGTGGTTCCTTGGCTCCTTTGCTTGCGCAATTGCCCCATTATTATCACAGTAGAGATTCAATGGGCTGGACGCATTCGGGAACACACCAAGCTCAATGAGGAAATTCCTTATCCAAACACCTTCCTTCGCGGCTTTCGAAGCTGCGATGTACTCGGCTTCTGTCGTAGAATCGGCCACCGTCTCCTGCTTGGAACTCTTCCAACTAACAGCACCACCATTCAGCGTGAACACAAATCCTGATTGTGACTTTGAATCATCTCTGTCGGTTTGGAAACTAGCATCGGTGTAACCTGTTACAACAAGCTCCTCCTCACCTCCATAGACGAGAAACATATCTGTAGTCCTTCTCAAGTACTTAAGAATGTTTTTTACCGCTGTCCAGTGACTCTCACCTAGATCAGATTGGTGTCTGCTTGTCATACTTAGCGCATATGAAACATCTGGGCGAGTACTTATCATTGCATACATGATAGATCCAATAGCCGAGGCATATGGCACTCTACTCATGCGATCCCGCTCATCAGCAGTCGAAGGACACTGAGTCTTGCTGAGATGTATGCCATGTGACATAGGCAAGAACCCTTTCTTTGCCTCTTCCATGCTGAACCGCTTCAACACTTTGTCAATGTAAGTATCTTGGCTTAAACCTATAAGCCTTCTCGATCTATCTCTATAGATCTTAATGCCCAGAATATATGCCGCTTCCCCTAAGTCCTTCATCGAAAAACCATTTTTCAGTGAAGTCTTTACGGACTCAAGCATAGGAATGTTATTTCCAATCAGTAATATGTCATCCACATATAAGATTAGAAATACTACAGAGCTCCCACTAACCTTCTTGTAAACACAAGACTCTTCTTCGTTCTTGGTGAAGTCAAACCCTTTGACCACTTCATCAAAACGAATGTTCCAACTCCTAGATGCTTGCTTCAATCCATAAATGGATCTCTGAAGCTTGCATACCTTTCCAGCATTTTTCGGATCGACAAAACCCTCGGGCTGTATCATATACACGTCCTCAGCTAGGTTTCCATTCAGGAAAGCTGTCTTGACATCCATCTGCCATATCTCATAATCGAAATATGCAGCTATAGCTAGAATAATCCGAATGGACTTAAGCATCACTACAGGCGAGAAGGTCTCGTCGTAGTCAACTCCTTGAACTTGTCGAAAACCTTTTGCGACAAGTCGTGCTTTATAGATGTGAACATTTCCATCCATGTCCTTTTTCTTCTTATAGATCCACTTGCACTCTATGGCTTTAACACCATCAGGCGAGTCAACCAAGTTCCAAACTTGATTGTCTCCCATGGACTCTATTTCGGATTGCATGGCACTCTGCCATTTTTTGGAGTCTGGGTCCATCATTGCTTCTGCATATGTCGCAGGCTCATCATTGTCCAACAATAATATTTCCCGCATTTCGCGGAGCCTTGCCGACCTTCGTGGTTGTGGCGGTGCTTCTCTTGCCATGGGTATCTCAACTTGTTCTGCTACGTTAGCATCACTCATTGATTCTTGCCCGATCGGCTCATCTTGAACTTCTTCAAGATGCACTGTCTTTCCACTCTTTTCTCCTTTGAGAAACTCTTTCTCTAGGAAAACCCCGTTCCGAGCGACAAACACTTTGCCTTCTGATCGGTTGTAGAAATAATATCCCAATGTTTCCTTTGGATATCCCACGAAAATGCACTTATCCGACTTGGGTGTGATCTTGTCCGACTGAAGTCGCTTGACGAAGACTTCACATCCCCAAATCTTTAGAAAAGACAAACTAGGAACCTTTCCAGTCCATATCTCATATGGTGTCTTAACTACGGATTTAGATGGTACCCTATTAAGTGTGAAAGCTGCTGTTTCTAGAGCGTATCCCCAAAATGACAACGGTAGGTCTGACTGGCTCATCATTGATCGAACCATGTCTAACAAAGTTCGATTACGTCGCTCGGACACACCGTTTCTCTGAGGTGTTCCAGGCGGCGTAAGTTGTGGAACAATTCCGCAACTCTTTAGATGATTGCTAAACTCGTGGCTTAAATACTCGCCTCCACGATCAGATCGTAAGGCCTTAATTTTCTTGCCACGCTGATTTTCAACTTCATTCTGAAATTCCTTGAACTTTTCAAAGGTTTCAGACTTGTGCCTCATCAAGTAGACATAGCCATATCTACTAAAATCATCAGTGAAAGTTATGAAGTATTGGAATCCTCCTCTAGCCGTCGTGCTCATTGGTCCGCATACATCACTATGTACGAGTTGCAACAAGTCTACTGCTCTCTCAGGAAATCCTGTGAAGGGTGTCTTGGTCATCTTGCCTAGCAAGCAAGCCTCACATGTCTCGTATGATTCAAAATCAAACGAAGTTAGAAGTCCATCAGAATGGAGCTTCTTCATGCGCTTTTCACTTATATGACCCAAACGACAATGCCACAAGTAGGTAGGACTCAAATCATTAGGCCGAGGCCTTTTAGCACTTACATTACAGACAGGTGAACCATCAAGATTTAAAACAAATAATCCATTCACAATGGGTGCAAAAGCCATAAACATATTATTCTTAGAGATCACACAACCATTGTTTTCACTCGCAAATGAATAACCATCCTTCATCAAGCATGAAGGAGATAAAATGTTTCGACTTAAACTAGGAACAAAATAACAATTATTCAACTCCATAATAAATCCTGACGGGAGGTGGAGTTGCATCGTCCCGACGGTCAACGCAGCAACTCTTGCATTATTGCCCACGCGGAAATCAACTTTTCCTCTTTCCACGCTTGTACTTCTTATCATTCCCTGCATCGAATTGCAAATATGAGCAACCGATCCGGTATCAAATACCCAAGAATTAATAATTGTATCAGCAAGAAATATGTTGTCTATAACATTAACAACAAGCATACCTGAGGTAGAAGTACTCTTACTTCCGCCATTCTTCAAGGAAGCTAGGTACTGCTTGCAGTTTCTCTTCCAGTGACCAAGTTCATGACAGTAAAAGCACTCTTTGTCTGGAGCAGGTCCAGGTCCAGCTTTAACCTTGGGCGGTGGGTTTGGCTTGGACGTTCCAGCCTTGCCCTTCTTCTTCCAAGAATTGCCCTTCTTCTTAAAGCTAGGCTTGTTCTGTATCGCCATCACATGGCTGGTACTAGCGCTTTTCTTGATGTCAGCCTCTGCTATTTTAAGCATGCCACACAGCTCATTCAGACCCTTCTCCGTCCCATGCATATGGTAGTTCGAGATGAAGTTCCCATAGCTAGGCGGAAGAGACGAAAGAATGAAATCAGTGGCCAACTCTTGGCCCAGTGGGAAGCCTAGCTTCTCCAACCATTGAGTGTAACCAACCATCTTGATTACGTGTGGTCCTACTACTGCGCCTTCTGCTAGCTTGCTCTCAACAAAGGCCTTAGACACATTGAACCTTTCAGTCCTGGCCTGTGTTTGGAACATGTCTCTAAGCGCCACGATCATATCGTGCGCCTCATGGTTTGTTTCGAACTGCATCTGCAGCTCGGGTTCCATGCAAGCAAGCATAAGGCAGCTTACTTCGAGGTTAGCATCACATGCTTTCTTGTAAGCATTCTTAGCAGCAGCGGGTGCATCATCAGCAGGTTCTTCTGGTAGTGGATTGTCTAGAACATCTTCCATTTTCTCAGCCCTGAGAACAATTCTCAGGTTACGGATCCAATCCGAATAATTTGTTCCATTCAACTTGTCCTTCTCAAGGACCGAACGCAAAGCAAACGGTGTAGTGTTGCTAGGTGCCATTTAATCTACAACAAAGTAATGCAAAATACACTAAGACAAATGTATCCATGATAGAGTAAATCACATTAAACTATTTTAACAAAATCTACTCCCACTAAAATCAATATCCCTCTATTGAAACTTAGTGATTCAGGATCCACAACTAAGAAGTCCACTAGTGAGCTTTAGCATCACCGCTAGCAAACAAGGTAGATCGGTAAGCAACTTTTGCTAATCATATCACATATGACTCCTGTTGTTGGGTGACATCTCTATGTCTCGGCGCCCAACCTTTATGCCCCAAGGTCCTTAACCGTTAAGATAACCTTGTTTAAGCAAACCAACCCTTATGCGTGTAAGTGTCCGACACAAACCCGTCTAGTCAAGGAAAACTAGTGGCACCTTAATTTCATAGACCCACCACTAACTGTACAAGACATGGGACGGTGCAAGTTTTAGTTGGGAGGGCATACTAACTTAAACTTTGTGAGGGATCGTTCTACTTCTAACATCACAACATGCAGAAAGTAAAACATAAATAGAATAGCATTCACACAGTTGTGACACAGTATGGCCCGTTTTCATATGGTGATCTCCATCTCCATAGAACCTGTTCACCATGGTGATCTCCATCTCCATGTTCCATGTGCGCCATCCTCCTGGTGATGAGTCCTCCAAGAACTAGAGCATGCTATTACGCCTAATAGGTAGTAAGGAAGCTAGTAATGAAGATTACATAGTTGCTTGGATCATCACAGATTGGTACGCAGACCATTAAATACATTAAGGTGACAACACTTATGGCTCCTGCCGTGTTGCCGTACGCGCGACACGCAGGTCACGAATGAGTTACACACATGCATCACATACACAAAGGGGCCATACTGATCACAAGATATATACATCCTGCAAAACAGAGTTAGGCGTTCTAACGTTCCAAACTTCAGAGGCCCGAAACTCCATCTTAGAGGCCGAATTTGGGAAATCTAATTTCGCCGAAACCATCTGTAGATCAATTTTCATATACAATTCGCCTCGATCCGAGATCGTACCGAAAAGTTACGGCTGTTTTACCGAAGCACATGCACACGGCAAAATTCCGACCCCGATAGTAGATCCCATCTACTATTGCACATCTCATGCGCCTGGCGTATGAACCTGGATTTCGATTCGACCAATCACATTGATCTTTGCTCACTGCAACTGGAATTACGTGTATCACTTAACTCCGATGGCGGAAACCGACCGGTAGGAGTATGTCGTTACACTACCATTGCAGCAAGGGCACGAAACCAGGACATAGATCAAACAGAAAACTCGCATATCTCCATATGCATACATCCCGAATCCAAAACTAAGCAGCTACGGCTCTTGATACCACTGTTGGGATACGAGGTAGGCTACGCTAGCACAAATCAAAATTTCTACCGCGTAAAACCAGGAATAACTGCCGTATAAGGATCACGGGATTACCACTCGACGCACTACTGGTGCGGAAGATGTAGATATGCGTCGATGCAGTGAAGACGATCACGTAGTCGTACGTAGTTGATCACGTCAACGTCCAGCAGCTCCTCAGCAGCTCGTCCACGTGCAGCAAGATCGCCCCCGGTGCCGCGGCTCGTCGTCGGCTCGTCGTGGCTCGTCGGCGGCTCGTCGGCGGCTCGTCCAAGTGCTGCAGGCGCAACACCTCCAAGGTATCCACACGTGCAGGGAGGAAGCGTCGCAAGCCGGACTACTAGATCCGCGAGTTGCAACAGGCGAGGGCGTGGGAGGCGCGGCAGGTGTGTTTCGCCAAAAAGGTGTAAACCCTAGGGCGCCCCCACCCCTCTATTTATAGAGGTTCCTAACGGGCCTCTGGGTCTGAGGCCCATTAGTACTTCTAAACCTAATCCAACTCGGATCAGATCTGAATTGGGCTTCCAGCCCCTTAAGTGTGTGACCCTATGGGTTCGGATACGTATAGACATGGCCCGAGTACTCCTACTCGGCCCAATAGTCGGTAGCGGCCTCTAGCAAGACGTGCCAACTCCTATACGCACACGAAGATCATATCAGACGAACCATCACAACATAATATACATGATATTCCCTTTGCCTCACGATATTTGGTCTAGCTTCAAGCCGACCGCTCTTTCTCGATCCTGTGATTCGGAATCCCTTTGTAGGTTAACTCTTAACCGTACGTAGCATGGCCATGCATTTTCGGATCCGATCACTCAAGGGGCCCAGAGATATCACTCTCAATCAGAGAGGGGCAAATCCCATCTTGAGTGACCATGTCTCATAGCATGCTTCTTGACAAACCCGAAAGCTACCTTTATAACTACCCTGTTACGGCGTAGCGTTTGATAGCCCCTAAGTAGGTCGATCCACATCTAGAATACATGCGACAATCTCAGGTCTAAGGACAAAGCGTATATGTTGTTTAAAGAGAGAACTACTTCTCGTGTTGGGTCAGTCCTAGCACATGTCTCCACATGTGTCCACATTATTAGTTCAACATCTCCATGTCCATGACTTGTGAAACATAGTCATCAACTAATACATGTGCTAGTCTAATATTCATGTGTGTCCTCACATGAACTCCGACTAGGGACAAATTTAGAATAACCATACAAGTAAAGAGTTTCACATACAATTCACATAATTGCAAATCAATTCAAGTAGCCTTCAATGGATATTCAATGAACACAACATACAAATCATGGATACAAATGGAATATCATCATCTCTATGATTGCCTCTAGGGAATACCTCCAACAGGGAGTCATAGGCCCATGTCCGAAGAGGAATGCGTTGAGAGCATCGGACCAAAAATATGAGGCTGCTATTACTAAGGGCTCGTTCCTTTCCATTTGGGATAAAGAATGCACTGGCCGATTTTGTGCTCATCCCATTGGACTCTCTTGGAGGCGGCTATCCGTTGGTACCATTCCCTCCAGCCGGGGGTTTCATTCGGCCATGATCTGAAAGTGCCTGACCAGTGATCTAAGTCCATGGTTGATTGCTTGAATGGAATTCTATGGGTTTCCAAATTGATCAAGTCAGTTGGATCTGGGTTTCCCATGGGACCAAGGCAAATAAGACCGGGGGTTTCGGTAAGGCGAATGGTAATCTGGTGCCTAACCGCCTAAAAAGGGAAAAAAGGGGGCGGAAGTAAGAACGTATCTAAGGTAAATACATTGGTATTAAAGAAAGAAAAGTTTCGGTAACAACCTCCGGGATGAAGCTCATCGTGGTTGGTGGGATCGCCGGCGGAGCTATGGGTGCTGTAGCTGTTGATGGGACCTCAGTCGAAGCTCCCACTCCTGCCGATGGAGCTCCCGCTCCCGCCAATGGAGCCGCCGCCATTGCCGCTGGAGCCGCCGCTGGTGGAGCCATCTCCGGGGCTTCGGATGTTGGTGAGGTGCCTGAGGGTGTCGCCATTGAAAAAGTGGGATGGAATGTAGATGGAAGGAGATGCTGGAGGGAAAGATTGGAGGCTGAGGAAGATGCCGGAGGAATAAGAAGATCAGTGCGCCAAAGAAGGAAGATGTGAGCTCGTGAAAAGAAGTACGGGACGTGCTGATATTTAAGGGTGGTCTGAGAAGGGGTAAAAGCGGGATTTTTTACCGCGCCGGCGTTTCGATTTTTTCGGGGGGAGTGGTTGTCATGGGCGCCCATTTCGAAAAGATTGCAATCATCAGATTGAAGACCGCGAAACGGAAGGATATTTTCAATGCGTTTGTTTCGGAAGGGAAGTTGAAAAGAATTTCGAAGTAAAGATTATGTTTTACTCCGAAACTGGGGGGCATGTGTTGACGCCAGATTTTGACACGTATGAAATCGGCATCAAGAAGGGAAGGAATCAGCTGATGCGGCGAAACACGGAGGTCACGATTGGGAATCGGCCGATTGGTGCTACAGTTGAGGATCGGCCGATTGGTGCTGCAGTATTTTGGCGGATGGAGTCGGTGGAAATCGGCCGATTGGGAGGCTGGAGCAGTTGGGCCAATATGGGCCTAAAGTAAAATATGAAGATAAAAAGGAGATCGGCCCATGAGAGCACGACGACCAACTCCGATACGAATTATGCTTGTAAATATTCCTTTTTTCGTTTAAAATTAGAGATAGAGTCCTAGTCGGTTAAGAGATTGGTTGTAACAGGTTATAAATAGCCGCCTTCATAAATCTGTAATCATCAACAAATCAATACAACAACCTACTATTTTCTCGCACTTTATTTTCAAGCAGGCGACTTCGCCAATACTTTTCCTCTTTTCACGAGTTCGTACGGATTGGCGGGGCTGCATCAACTTGATCTCCGGCCGATTCTGTAAGTTCCGCTTATCGAGTAATATCTAAGCTTTAACTTCGGGCGCATCGCTATCGTTTCATTAGATTTATTCACCAGTTATCGATATTCACTAGAATTCTAGGTTTTACATGTTATTCTAGTTTTATCGCCAGTTATCCAGCTTGGAATTGGAACTTTCAGCTTTCTTATATCTTGTTACTTAATTTACCGCTTTCCACATAGCCGATTTAGATCTGTTCCTAGTATTGCTACTGTAGCGTTGTTTAGATTACTCTAGCAGTTTTCTTTATCAACGTTGCCTGGTAATCGGCTGTATTATAGCCGATTTCTTTATTACAGCAAATCAGCCGATTCGCTGATAAGCTTTCTCGAGATCGGAACCTTAGCCGATCGCCACCTCTGGGATTTGACACGTTTCTTTCCTTGCCAATCAACAGGTCAGATTGGCTGGCACGCCGCGCGAATCGTACCAGGGCGATCACCCGAATAGGAGTTAAGCAGATTCTCCCGGGTCGTGTGTCCGACGCTAGAGACTCAATTGGCTGATTTCTAGCGCCAACAGTATGCAAAGACAACACATCTTGGATCGATTTACGAAGGCCACCAACATACCTTGCCACCAATTGGCTTTTAGAATCACTTAAGTCGTTACGGGAAACTAATGGTAGAACTGATCTGTATATAAATCCACACTCATAGTGCCTTGGCGAAGACTTTGGAGCTGCATAAATAATTTTTCCTTGTAATTGAAAGGAAGAAATTCCTCATCTTTTCCTTCATGGCCAGCCATGTATCAATTTTTCTTTTGGCACGAACTCATCAACTCTTCTCTAGGTTCTTCCACCAAACAGAAGCACGCCCCTTTAGTCGCCTTGCAACTGCAGGGACACGCTCTTCCCTAGGCACATTTGCATATTTGAATATACATTCAACCTGATCTAACCAATCCACAAAATTTTCAGCAGAGAGCCCTCCTGAAAACTCGGGTTAATTGACTCTAAAACAATGACGCCAGTTGTCTTCACGTCCAGCGGGAACGCAACCCCTTCCACGTCGATGCTGCGCAAAGGGATTTACTTCAGGATGCCTCAGGTCACTTTCTGGAGAGCTGTTACTGTCATAATCAGCATCTTTCTCACCCTGGTCTTCTGGCCTGTCCCTCCGTCACCTAGTGTTAGCCAATTGAGCCATCTGAATTGGCATGGCCTCCATTTGCTATACTAGGGTTTGCACTTGACGTCTCAACTCCCGATCTTGATCTCTTAGTTTGGCATCGATGTCCCGTAGGTCGCAATGACGACGGGGAGTCTCATCATGAGACTCCTCTCCCTCAGCGTCACCATCCCGAGCGTCTCGCTAGGGTGGACGACCTCGATTCCTTCGCCCTCCTGCCATGGACTCGAACCTCCTCTCTGAATACGAACTTATACAGTGGATTAGAACGAACCAATAGATCAATATAAGAGACACAAGACAGATAAAATTAGATGAAATTATAACTCACAATTCCCGTCTAGTGGTCACCAATGACAGTGAGTAATTTTTTTATCCAAAACTGTTCTCCTTCCCAAACCTCCTTACATATATATAGCTATAGACCACGCAAAGCCATTAAGATAGCAGCTGAAAAGTTTAGAACTGATGCTGCGTGTATGCATGCAGGACTCTTAAGTTTTATTGGAAAATAAATACTATAGCTACTAGGCTTCCCAAGGAAAGTAACTGACACATCATTTGAGTTTATTTGTCTGCATCAGTTATGCATCGTAGTCTGACTGACTTTTAATTCGTCTACGTACCAGGCCTTCACAGTCCACCGAAATACATTGTTCTAAGACAAAACATATCAGTGGAAAAAACTTGAAAGTTTTAGCTTAATTCCTGACGCGTTTCATTCCTATGTAATGGTCTAATATAAGGCATCATAACTTATATGTGTTATACGATCTAGAAGTTCTTTCTTCCATGTGAAGTGTGGTTGGAATATGGCTTTTGCTCTTAGGCATCACATATGTTTCTTGCTTTTGCAGCTGTTTGATAGTTGTAACTCCATAAGTTGATAGCATGCATGCTCTTAGACCCTTTGACGGTCCTCTACGCCTGTCCACTATCAAGACCTTGCTGAAGTATACCTGGTCCTACATACAGTAGACAAGACCTTCGACGTATACCCCAGACTACTCTCAAGCTGTACGCCTGTCCTCGGGAGAAGATGCCTACTTTGTTACAGACTGAGACAGTGAAGGCTGCGTTGAAGATGATCGACAAGATTTTCACCAACACGAGCTCCGTGGAGGGCCGTCACGTACGCCAAGAAGAGGGCACGTACTGAGGATCATTTTTGAGCATCTACCTAGAGTTATGAATTAAGCATAGCTGTAAGATAAGCAACAGTACAAATCATGAGTCTGTTCCAGTACGAGTACCTTCATGTGTATGCGGCCAACCATCAGTTCTGTGATGACAAATTGTAACTGTAACACAACTATGTTGAAAGACTTTTTTTTTGCAATCTTACAGCTGAATTTCATTTTAAAAAATGACAGTCAGAAGATTTCTATGTAAAATGCTCACCGTGAAATCAACACCCGTGCTTGCTTTTCAATCCTATGATGACTGGCTGCAGCTGCATGCCACGCAGGGTGGCCTTCCACACTATATCGTTGAGAAAGGCAGGCTGGCAGCCTTGCACGTCCGCGTGGCTCTACCAGAGTCGTTGAGGTGGTGGTGAGTAGCCCAAGATGTGAATCTTCTCCCGGCTACCAGGCAAGACATACAGTGACAGTGGTTTGGGATTTTCCTGTAACCTTTCATTCCTAGCTACACGGTGATTTATACATGGTTTTGCCCCCTTGTTCCTCCGTTTTATGCACCTTACCCACTCTTTTCTCTGCCACTGCATGTTGCAGTTGCTCTCCGTGTGGTGATGAACTAATGGTATGCTCCTTCTCCATTCTATATATATTGCTTTGCTCCTCAATCATAGTTGTGAACAATGTACGATGGTGCTTTATTAAATGTATAATGGAAAGCCTCTAAGAATCATATAGTAATGCAAGGATATTACCGTTGATTGGTCATTGACGACCGAAACATATATGTAATTACATATTTCTGTCGCACTAAATTCATGTTTAATTATACATTGCTTTGCACGACAAACATGATAGCACTGAATTATGAATTGGTTCGAGTTTTAGGATTCTGGAAGGGGGTCCAGTTTCTGCTCAGTAAATCTAGTTTGAGCTGATTTTAAGCGTGTTTCGTGATGTATTTGAACTCTCCATAATGCAAGACCTCCCCACTCTCCACTCTTTAGATATGAAGGGTCACCGCAGATTGCGAGTTTTATCAAACACAAGATAATTTACTTTTTTTAATCTCTCAAACCCTAATCTCTTCCAAACCACAACTTGCTGTTTTACCTTCATCTCTATGGTAACTGAGGGCATTTTAGGTGGCCTGCCGACCCCTAGAACAAATCCAAGGTGCGCTTGCTTGATGGGTCCCTTGTGTGAGCGAGTGTTCGTTGGTTTCTCATTGCATCCCGGCCGAAACCAGAATTTCTGATTTTCATAGAACAGTTCCAAGGCGATATGCACATTCAGTGCTCAAGTATTTGGCACAGCATGTTTTTGCGTCAACACCAAAATGTGCTTGCTTTAGAGCACTTCCAACAATACTAAAATCAGGTATTTATATACGTGGAGGAAGCATGTGGAATCATAATTTCATATTAATTAGTTTTAAAAAAAGGATAGCTATACTATAATTTGGGATGGAGGTGGTAAAAATTAAGATAGTTACTAAAACACTTCAAAACCCATGCGGGTTCATATTAATTTCTAACTAAGATACGTGATAGCTAAAACTGCTGAAGAGGTTGGCTGTAGTGGTATCTTCTAATGACATGGATACATATAATAGCTAGCAAGCTTGACATAATATTGGTGATGCTCTTAAGATGAGTACCGATTATTTTACATGACTCCCAAGCTTATATCAGAACAAAAATATACATATATGTGAAAAAGACAATGTAATAAAACATAAAAACTTGGAACAAAAATATCATAGGACATTTACAATTGCCCCACACTAGCTTGCAGTACATGATTAGCTTGAATGAAATCTATCCATAAATGTGTAGCTTGCAGTACACTAGCTTGTCAGTTTGGACCTCTTCTTCTCTGTTATATTTTGTCTTTGGGGTCAGCTTGAACTCAACTACGTGACAGTACGTCCTCCCGTCTCAACTTGAAGGATGGTGGTGGCTAGTAGCTATGGACTATCCACTCCCTTATTGCCCAACCCAAGGAATGCATCTTCACCCTGCTAGCTAGTATGCAAAAAGATGTGAGTAGATTGGAAACAATGCATATTAGCCTAATTCCTGTAACCTTTCATTCCAAGCTAGCTATACGGTGATTTATTCATGCCTCTGCCCCTCTCCCTCTTCGTACGTATCTGCACCTTACCCTCTCTTTCTCCGGCATGTTGTATGTTGTTGCTCTTTGGGTGGTTAGTGGTGACGGACTAAAGGGCTGCTCCGTCTCCTCCACTTTATATTGCTCTTGCTTCACCTGGTGTGGTGGTGAACTAAAGGACAGGGACATGAAGTAGGATGGTGCTTGTACTAATAAATGTATAATCATTACTCCACCAGTAAAGGACCGATGAATGAAGTACGATGGTGCTTGTACGTACTAAATGTATAATCACTACGTCAAAAAGGTTAATACCAATGTGATGTTCCAAATGTTGAACTAAAACACATCTGACATTGTAAAACTAGATATGGCTTAACATTTTGACGGTTGGATACAAGCCCTCCAAAAACACTACTTGGGGAAGCACTGTCTGTTATCATATATAAAAGGCAGACATACATATACAGATGTCACCGAAATCTTGATGCTAGACAGCTGTATATGGTTAGCCATGTATATTGTTGAGAAAGATTGCAGAACCTTTTTTTGGATAGAAAGCTATTTGTCGATCTTCACAATTCGACTTTTTATCCATCAATGTTGTCTTTGCTGAGCCTTGTTTTATTCTTTGTAACCTTTCATTATTGTTGGATTTTCCAAAATCCTAAATCGATCTTGTATTGTTTTTAACAGAAAAAAAATCCAATGGCATCATCCCTCTTTTGACTCACTACATCACCAGCCACCATCATGATGAAAAGCCACAACCGACAGAAATTCTTCCAGAAGTAGTTATGCACAAATGAAAATCTGAAAGGTGGATCTTAAACAACGCAGATTACTGAGTGCCAACATACTGCTGCGCAAGGCGTGAATGGATCTTAAACTATCCATTCTCCTGTTGCGCAGGGCGTGAATCTTCTCGCAGCCAGTTATACATCTTGGTCCGACTGACCCCACGTCCTCTGTCTCCTCACCGTCCACTAAGATATTTCTATGTTAAAGGATGTCAGTGGATGGAGATATTCATGTATTAGCCTATTTCCTACAGCCTTACATTCCTATATAGTGATTTATACATTACTTTTTTTTTCTTGTTCACCATTTCAGCTCCATATGCACTCTCCATACGTTCCTATCTAACGGGCTGCTGTTTCCCCTCCACTTTATATTGCTCTGGCCTGCTCCTAGTGGTGGTGAACTAAAAGGATTGGCCTCGCCTCCTCCGATTTAACTTCCACGGACATGGGCCCACTGACCATGTGAGAGGAATCAGTTCCAAACTGATCGGGAAGGGGCACGAATTAGTATGATGGTGCTTATACTTCATGTACAAATGGCATCCTTCAAGACTCGTATATGACAAAATGACATTACAGTTCCATGCATTCCGGTCGCACTAAATCATGTTGATACGTAGTATATAATACATACAATTTGTTCCCGTTCTATTTTTCAGCAAAAATATCATGTTTCTCACTTTGTTATATGTTACCTAAGAATAATAATTTGTTTCCTAGTTTTATCTAGATTTTACTTACAGATCGACCACTAGTCCTGCAAAATCAAAGTTCCAGTGTCATTTATGTTCTAGAGAGAGAGCTCCTATTGATGTCAGGTACCATTCTGTCAGGTTATGATGTGGCTGGAACAGAGCCGATGACCGATCCATCGTTTGATATGCTAATCTGTAGCAGGATCTGGCTTTTGTGACCGGGATGCTCCCATTTGCTGCCGTGAACACTTTGAGTTTCTCCCAGTCCTCTAGCGTCTATATCCCTATAAATCCATCAACCCTCAGCTACTCAACAAGCATTATACCGCTAGAAAGAGGAACCGCAAGGCGTTTTCCCCTGTCGCGGCATACTATTTCCTCGTGCCTACCATTCATACAAGACAAGAATTATGTTTCCCCTAACTAGCTACTCCCTCTCTAATGTTCTTATTGCATACATACTGCATCTGCTTTTTCTTTCTCCTCCGTTTTGTACAAATATGAGTGTAGATCTGAGTTGTGGACAATGCATCATGTGTCACTACTCGATCAATAATGAGTGTGCATGTGAGTGTATTTGTACCACCCAACCGAATTCATATATGTACAGTTTGAAACAGAGGTGCATATATGATGGCAAGCGACACACCACCTGACTACACTTCGTCCCATATGTACGCACCATCAGTTTCTGCTGATACATATATAACTGTATATGGCTCACTTTTATATATAGTGATAGCATCCAACAGTACTATGGAAGAGTTTACACTAATTTAGAGACGAAGAAGAGGACCAAATAAAGCGTCCAACACTAGCTCCTAAAGCAAAGACTTTAGAGAATGCCATTATAGCAAGATACATCTTGAAAGTACATCTATAATTTTTAGCTTCTACAAGAAACCTTCTATCAGTCAACACAATATACAAAAAATATTTCATTGACATAGTATTAACTGGTACATAAACTAGAATGCCATGGGCAACTTGGCCTCCTTGTGTATAGCCAAAGACATGATTTCCACCCATTGCTGCAGCAGATTAGCGGTGAGCATTTCATATGAATGTTGCAATGACAGATATAGAAATTTTATATCAAGTATGAGAAATCTCAGCTTCTGCAACAGCTACAGTAAACAGCAAGGGGTTTGGATAATTAACCACAAACCTTTTCTGTGCTGTAATTACCCGTATATTATTATTTGGGCGGCTTATTTTTGCATTATTTTTGTGTTAGTGATAGTGAACAAGGTATCATACACCTATATCTAATATATCATGCCCTCTCACGTTGCACACATTGTTATGTGAGGCTGTCACGGTGTTTGTGCTTGTAACCAAGAATGCTTCGTTCTGCCGGTACATGCCTTTCAGTTATCTCCCACTCCACTACCGTCTTAAAACTCCCAGGACGAATAAGCATCATACCCATGGGACAGCAAGAAAAAGATCGAGTTTCACTGTAGCAAGACCTATTTCCTGGTACCTAACATTCCTACAGGAGGAGATTTATGTTTCCCATTTCCTGGAGGCACCGGACATTACTTCTCGGTTGGTCCACATGAATGTTCCAACGATATGTACATAGACAATGTAAAATAGATATGATCACAACCACAAGTCCACAATCAAAACATAAGACACAACATGCTCAACTTGTTACGATGACAGACTGCTCGAGTCGCACGGAGGTGACTCCTCGGGTGCCAATCCCCAACATGCTCTTGTTTCAATACGGAGGAGACAATTCATTTGCAATCAGTTTAGTTTTCTTGGTGATTAGGTCGTCACAAAGAAATCATAATTTATTAGGCTTCAGTTAAACCACTAAAAATCGTGTTAGATTCTTTATGGCAATTTGTTTCTTTACAGGACTCTACATGTATGCTCTAAATGAATGATAGACGCAAATAGATGAGGGCTGGGCTCAAAAGAATAGAATCACTTGTTTATCTAACAATTTGTAGCCCTGAGGCAAGCTGCCACCCTTCTTGTAGGAGATGACGTGGCTGGAACAGAGTCCAAGATCGAGCAGTAGGATGCTTCGCTCGGACCAGTAGCAGAATCTGCCATGTGAGGCCGTCAAGAATGGCGCTTGTAACCTGTGGGATGCTCTGATCTGCCACCTCATGGTCTTGAGCTTTCTTCCGGGCCTATTGCACTAATCCCCATTGATCCATGAACGTTCAACCGCTCAACTTGCAGTCACAGTCCCAGGATGAAGCAGCAGACTATCTCCTGGTGCCTACCATTCCTACGGGACAATTAATGTTTACGTGTTTTCCCCTCACTTAGCTCGCTGCTGCACCTGCTTATCCTCTATTTATCGATTTTTCCATTGCTCCCGTCTGGCTAGTGTCAAACTAAAGGCCTCCCTCGTAGGGCGTAGAATGGTGAGGCAACATCTCTTGTTTTTGGGATGTGGGCAAGGCCATCCAACTCGCTTCACGTAATTCGAACACATATTTGTACTCCGTTCACATCCCGGAGAATTGTTTTACCAAACTGAATGAATAATGCTCTCGAATGAACAACAATTTGGAACCATGCATTTTACATAACCAGTTGTATATTAATTCGCTTTTGAAATCTTACTCTATCTGTGCGGCTGTGCCTAAAGGTGGGAATCGTGCTGCTGTAGTCTATAGGGTTCTGGATGAACCAGAAGGGAGGCCTACCGAGCAAGACGGCATCATGTGCCAAGGCGGTTGCGCTGCGTTGTTATTTCCCACCAATGGCGTCATCAAGGCATTGGGCATGGGGCACGGCGGCGTCATTTTCGGCAGTGCTGAGGATCCCTTCGAGTTGCTGATTATTCCAACCCCATGGTAACCTTCTGTGTTCTGAACTATAGAGCAGGGGCATAATGTGCGATGGTGCTTGTACCAAATGTATAATTGCACCCTCTAAGACACTCAGCTGACAAAATGATATTACTGTTGCATTTCTGTCGCACTAAGTCACGATTCATATATAACAACGACATAAAATTTGTTCCCTTCTAATTTTCAGCAAAACTAATATGTTGCGGCGCTTCATCATCTTTGGATCATGATTATCCCTTTGTTATGTTTCCTTAAGAACATTTATTATCTGTTGCCTAGATTGATTGATTGTTTTCACTGCCACTACTTCATCACTAGTCCTGCAAACTAGAAGTTGCGTACATGAAAGAGTTTCGTACTGCATTCAACTTGCAGCCAGATACCACTGGAAAGATGGGCGACCACGGCTACCCGCAATGTACTATTTCCTGGTGCCTAACATTCCGTCAAGAGAGTTTGCTTTCCCCCTTGCACGCTTTGCAGCATGGCCTGGATCCTCGAGCGAGGAAGTGGAACCGATTGAAAGAAGCGCCATGGGCTCTCATCCCACGAGAGATAGTGGAAATTATGCTGAAGCAGGTCTAAAAAAGCTCTATATATTCACTCTGGAAAGGAATTGCAGTCCTCTGGCACTCAGCCACTGAACAGATGGTTCTCCATCGACGTATCCCAATCCCATAATAGCAAGTGGACAGCTCCATTGATGACATCCTCACTGTACTATGTGATATATGTTACGGAGGAGCACGAAGATGAGAAGTGAGTGAACTGATATAGGCTATCAGGCAAGCCTCTGGCATCAGTGATTTCACGTGTGCAAGTCTCAAACCGTCTGGTGGATCTTAATTATTGGGGCATACTAAATGCCTACAACAACCAGGCAAAAGTGGGGACCTACATGATTCCTCATGTAGTTGCTATGTTTTTTGCTAGAAAGATGAGGTCCTGTTTGGTTTGAGTTGCTTATGCATAAGCAACTAAAAATAAGTAACTTATTTGCTTATGAAATCAATCACCCTTGCTTATTGGGTTGCTTATTTTTAGCCCATAAGCAACACAAGGGTTTCTTGCGTTGCTTATGAGGACTAAAAGGTGATCTTTACCCCCCTGCCCTCATTTATGGCTAGGTGACTCCCCCTTTCTCTCTCCCCCCATCCCATCTCTCTCCCCCCACCGATCCCCTTTCTCTCTCGGTCTCTTCCCCAGATCTCTCTCCCCTGCGTCCCGTGCGCCATCCCTGGTGGCGGCACCCCTGCACCATCCCTCCACCGCCGCACACCGCTCCCCCCGAATCCCGACCGCCGGAAGCCCCTGAACTCGCCGCCGCCGGCGAAGCCCCCGCCGTCACCCTAGAAGGCGAGCCCGCCGATGTCCCGCGGCTCCTTGAGCCTTCCTAGCACTGCCTCGCCCCCGGGCCCCGGGAGCACATCCGCCTCGTCCCCCGCGACCGCGGCCGCCGCAACGACCCGCAGCGCGCGCCGGAGCTGCCTGGTCCGCCGCGGGAGCCGGAGGAGGGAGGATGAGGGGAGCAGCCGCCTGGAGGCGGGGGATGGGACGACAACGGCGGGGAATGGGGCTTCTGGCAGCGGCGGGGGATGAGCTTCCGGCAGCGGCGGGGCTTCCGACGGCCATCGTGCTCGGGGCCATCAGGACGAGGAGGAGGGAGGGGCCCCGCGAGGCTGTGTGCGGGGAGGCGTAGGGACACGACGCGGTCGCCGGCGTCCCAGGCGCAGCACGCAGAGGCGGCAGGGGAGGAGGAGGGGGACCGCGTGGCGCGGAGGCCGGCGCGCGTGAGGTGCCGACGGCTATGGATTTGGAGCTCTGCCATGGAGGAGTGGGATTGTGGGAGAAGGAAAAAGGGCAGGGGCAGCAATAATTAGGGGCAAACACGTCAATGTCCACCTCATTCAATGATGTTTAGCCCAAGCAACCAAACATCTAGGACTAAAAATAAGCAACTCCAAATAAGCACCTTTTAGCTGCTTATAATAAGCAGGGGAACCAAACAGGCCTGAGTAACAATTACTTACAAAATTCTGATACTTCATTTAAGCACTAACATAAGTGTGCAAAGGATATTGTAACAGGTATTGTTGGGAACAAGATACAGTCTCCGGGGATTCCATGCCACATACAGACACAGGTTGAAGCAATTAAAGAGTTCGAAGGCGTTCCGGGTTCAAAGCATCGATACTCTGAGCACCCAGTGGTTACGTCAGGCAGCTGTTGCTCTTGAGCTCGTCGTATGATGACTTGATGCAGCTACATGGCTAATAACGCAGCCAACAAGGGTGCGTGGCCTTCCACGCTATACCATTGAGGCGGACAGCCTTGCACATCCATGTGTTTCCACCACAGCACGAGTCATTGCACACTACAAGAAATGTGACCTTCTATGATGAATTTGTACTGTGCACAAGTCATTCTGCTTGTTGACATTGGTGTTGACTTTAGTTTCCTCGTTTTTTATGTCTTCCATTTGCTCGGGTAGAAAGAAATGGATGACAAGGTATGGGAGATTCAAAAGATGAACCCAGCTAGGCAATTGATGTCATTGCAGGTAGAAGACCCACAATACACCAACAATCATTACAAAGAAACAAATCAGATAATTTCATAAAGACAACCATCATCACGCAAACATAGAACTTCACCAGTCAACACACAGTCAAGGAACGAGGCTAAACGTTATTAGTAGGGTTGCAGGGGATCATCCTAAGCAGGGTTATTTGGTAAGGCTTCAACATGTTTGGTGTAGGCAACCTTCAGCTTGTGCCATGTAGAATCTTGCTTCTCGATCGTAGTTGCGGTGAGGGTAGCATAGTTCTCCTGCTGTTGAGCTTGACTTCTCTTGTGGTGAGCTGGTAGCCTATTCTTCAAATGAATTGACCGGCATTAGGATACGTGGTATGGATCATCTAAATATTTTTAAATTAGAAAAGACACCTTGGAATCAAAAGTCAAGGGAAAGATTCCAAGTTAGCATTGATTTGAAAAACAAGGAGAGGTACAATAGGGAAGATGGATATATTGAAAATAAAGTTAAGGAAAAGATAGGTTTACAAGGATAAGTAGGTAAGGAAAATATCAAAGAGATAAATGAACAGGGGATGAGAGGGTAGCAATATCACTAAGAAATCAAGGAGGTGTATTGCATGAAACAGGTAAGATCATTCAACAAAAAGCATATGCATGATCAAGATCAAGCAGTGATCAAGGAGATAGGAAATAAATAGACAAGGATTGAGGATCTAACATGTGCAAAATAATAAGTGCAAATGAAAAGAGCTCAAGTCATCAAGGAGGATTGAGAAAAGAAAGTGATCAAGGAGTGAGAGGTTAAGGATAAGGCAGGAATAAATTTTATATCAAAAGAAACCTTAGAAAACGACTATTGCTATCTAGGCTTACGTCCTACAGTTGACACAACTCTAATACCACTTCTTTCACACCCGGTTTTAAAACAAAACCAAGTACTACCTATATGTATGCCAGGATCAAGTTTCATACATATAGTGACATCACCAGTGAATAATAGTAACAGTTTCACGTAAAAGAATATGAGAGCATATCAGAGAATTATGCTTGATCCTAGAAATGAAGACTCCAAACTTCACAGGCAATCAACTGGGGGGTTGCGTACGCCTATAACTCAGCACCATCTTCACAAAAAACTTGATAGCAGCTCCTTCTTCTGAGCAACGTTGGTTAATAGCAATGGTGAGCACATGTTGTACTCAACAAGTGTGGAGAAAGTATGTATACAAGGCTTAAACAAGGAAAGGCTGACTGGTTGACTGCATTAAGCATTTTTAGTTGGTCAAATTTTATTAGCACCTGATTACTAAGGTATAATTATATACCAACCCACAATTAACATAAACATAAGCCATAAGCATATGGCACAACTATAACCACGATTTAAGTCCATCTTCAAGTATATTAATCATGTGAGGGTCCAGGCCGCTCTTGATCATGAACACGGCTGATCTATCAGTTTTACACTCTGCAGATGTTGTACATCTTTACCCACAAGTCGCATAAAAGTTCAGAAGAACTTTGAACCCAACTATGCTGTGCTGATCAGGCACTCATCACACTATCGAGGTGTGACAGCATAGGGATGCTACGAGCCCTTTACAAAGATTTGCTAGCAAGTGGTAACCCGCTAAGGTTTCCAGATCAGTAGCAGAGCATAGTCCTCCCTAGTGGGTTTAGTGTCTTAGCCAAGCCCACTTCCCAAGAGGACCGGGCTATACCCTATCTGCTGCCGCCCCTCTTGCCCTTTTCAGGTAAGATTATCCCAGACTAGAGTTTCTAATTAATTAGCTAAGATCAGAGCCATTATAGTCCTTGTGGTTGTACTGTTTTCCTGGGTGGTCGCTCTATGTTCCAATTAAACATAGCGATCTTGTATTAAAGAAAGGTATAGCACGAATAAATTAGAATTAATAATTGAGTTCATTAATACCACCATAACCCAAGTATAGCAGCTAAGCATAGCTACCCAATAGAAAGATAAACCCAGATTGACCAGGAATGATCATAAAAACTAGGCAAACCTTAATAGAACCCATGGAAGAAGATTGATGCATAGTTATTGACTGCACGAGCATTCTGCACATATGCACATCACGTTAGATCTGAGACGATGATGGATCGCTGGATCGGTGCCTAAAACCGAGGCTTAGTCTGTTTGTCTTGCCTCCAAGGATAATGCTTGTAATAAAGGATGGTCCGATCTGCTACTGCATTCACTGTGAGGCTGTCAAGAATAGTGCTTTGTAACCTGAATTGCTCCAGCTCCGGTCTCTGCTGCATGCACCCTAAGTTTCTCCGTGGTTTCTTACGTGGATTCTCATATATGCTTCAACATCGATCATCCTCCTTACACTGAGACCAAGAGACGTACATGTATGACTGTCCGTTAGCGCGGGGCCAAGCAGCACCGAAGTATTCCTGGCATATGCTGGGTGGGCTTGGTCCAGTCTGATGCATTCAGTGGCATCTCTGCCACTGTATTTGGGGCCACGGCATCATTCTGTCTCTTCATTGTCTTGTTATTCTGCGCTCCATTCCCATTGTACGCAGCGCAAGGCAGCAAAGTTCACAAATGTGTACTATGCAATGTGTTTATAAATGGACAACCAATTTTATAAAACAAAATGAATAATATGTTGCCAAATTAAGAGGTTAATTATTGTACTTTTTAAGTGTTACAGCACCCGCTTTCGTCATCTTCGATCCCACACTGAACTGACAAGAGATTTGACATGTCATTGCCGGTGAATCGATCAGAGGCCATGGACGCAGAGCTTCTGCGGTGGTGTGGTGATGGCGACTTCCGCATCCTAGCTGCTGGCTGCCGCAACTTCGATCCCCATCAGCGTAAGACTCCACACACCACAGCGCATCTATCTCCCCTTCTACCTCTTATCTTCACTATGCCCGGGCCTTGACGGCAACTACCGCATCCTAGCTGCTGGTTACCGCAACTTCGATCCCCAGCACACCACAGCGCATCTATCTCCCCTTCTACCTCTTATCTTCACTATGCCCGGGCCTCAAACTGAGGAAGAAAATCTCGGCGCTAAGGAGGTGGAATGCGTTGACAAGGCGTGCAAGAATGAGCGCGCCATGCTGGAGGCGAAGCACTATTTCTCGGTGCCTTCCCTTCCTACTGCTACTTAGCTGCTGCGCCTAGCTTGCCTCTCTCTCCCATTCACTTTGAGTTGCTCTTCTTGGTGTATATATACTGCAGCTTTTTTTTATTCACAATCCGCCATTTGGTTCATATTTGTGTGTAGCTCTGAGTTGTGGACAAGGAATTAGCTATTATTACTCGACCTGTAAAGGTGCATGCGAGTGCATTAGCACCAGTCAGCTTGGGAACATACCCACCACACATTAGTTTAACTCCCATACATAGTGTGACACCTGGTGGAAGTCATTACAGACGAATCTGATATTGGTTTTGGGTGTACCCTATGGACCAACTGTTCTCATGACAGAGGAGACGCTCATCACAGTACGCTAGATGCATGTACGTGAAACAAATGTTCAGGCGAAAGTTTCCCAAAAAAAAGATTCACACAGGTTAATGCTTCGGGGCCCACTTGTTTGGCAGTACGGTGAAATGTACAAATGGTTCAGAAAAAAGTCTAGCAATAACACTCATATAATGTACAATAAACCCTTCTTATTCAAATTAAAAGTAAAAAAATCTATGATCCTGAGGAGAAGTGAGCCTGATGGGAACCAGGTGGGTGGGGAAGTGCTTATGTAGTACTCAGAAAAACCTCTCCCGTGAGAATATCTGGCAGTTGATTTTGAGTTGCATGTATTAATCTATTTACTTGAGCCTTCCATTCCTAAAAATTATGAGTTGTATACGTCTTTTTTTTTTCTCTTGCACCATTTCTGCACCTTACCCTTTCTTTCCCCTCCATTGTAGTAGCTGTTGCTCTCCGCATGGTGACCAACGAAGCTACTCTTTCTCCTGGGTTTTAAGTTGCTCTTGCGAGTCGTGGTGCGTGAACTAATAAGTAGTGGGGGCATGATATATAGGACAGTGCTCCACTTATAGTAGTTAAATGTATATTGGCACCATGTATGAATAATAGTATGATACAAGATTATTATTAATGTTTTTGGGTGAGTGAAAACAATGTGACATGTTGTATCTAGGCCATAATGATTTTGGTGATTATTGACAACATAGTCATTGGGACTAATGGGTTTGCAATGCAAGATGTACCTTTGCAGGTATTTTATAGGTCTCAAGGATGAATTCCAAAACCATCAAAATAAGAAGAAAAAGAAAGACTTAGAAGAATTCTATGGCATCCAAATGACCCTAAAAAGAAAGCCCTACTTTCGTTCCTATCATAGGAAGCCTTATATAAGTTTTTCTTTTTGTTCATCCACTGCCTTGATCACCTTGCCCATGAACTCTTTCTCCTCCCTTTTATGTTTCTTTTGCTCTTCCTAAACGTCACGCTGCGGCCTTGTATTAAGTAAGGGCATGCTGTGCAAGCAGTTGAGCTGTGCATTTCTGTGCCATTACCGGCTGCTACTTTAACCTCTTCAATTTGTGAAATAGATAAATTACTGGCAAATTTGGCATTTATAAATGAGACATCACCACCACTATCTACAAAAGCAGTACCACAGGTGTTACCAAACTTCAACCTAAATGTGAAGGTTCTTGCTTAAGAAGATATGACAGTGAGAGCATGCATAGAAATTTGCACTATTGGAATGGGTTCAACATCATGATATTCCCCTTCATCAGTAGTGTTTCCATCTTCTACAATTGCCATTTCCCCTTATCCATTCTTTTCCACCATCACTACTGAAAAAATTTGTTTTCCTTTGCAGAGTTTGGCATGACCAAGAACCCATGGTTCCTTACACTTAAAGCACTTGCCTGCAGCTCTAAGTTCAGCTATATTGTTTTGAACATTGTCCTTCTCTTTGGAATTCTTATTCCAAATTTTCTATGGTTTGTAATTGCAACTGAATGGTTGGAGCTTCTTAACTGGAGGATGAGCTTGTTCCAGTCTTTTGGCATACCAAAAAGTATTAGTCAAGGAATTAGGTTTGTGACACTGCAAGTGATGCTGAATTGGCTCTTGAAGTCCAGAGACAAAACTAGTAATGAAGTAAGAATCTTGTAGAGAAGGGTTGTCTTGCTTAACCAAGCCCAACAATTCTTCAAATTTAGTGATATATTCAGTCACAGTGCCTGTTTGCCTTAACCCATGAAACTTTGCAATAACTTCATAAGATGATTCTTCATTAAATCTGCCACCAGTCATTCTGCAGAATTGATGCTAGGGAATAGAAGTGGCATTGCACCCTGTTCCTCTCCACCAGTATTCAGCTTTGCCCATAATGTATATTGCTGCAATTTGTACTCTTTGTTCATTTGGAATTCCCACCAACTCAAAGTACTTTTCAGACTTTCCAATCCATCCATCAGGATCATGGCCATCAAACTTAGGGAATGATAATTTTGGGCCTTTAGCCACCATTTTCTGTTGCATCTGTAGTTGCTGATTAAATGCAGAATTCTTGTTGGAAGGAAGGTTGCTGTGGAATGTATGGTTTTAGTGGGTTGATAGCTTGTGTATAGTGTTGATGGTACTAGGCTTGTTGTTTTGCTAATAAAGCCTCATATTGTAACTGTTCTTGTTCTTGTTCAGGATCATATGTAGCATTGGCCTGAATGAAAAAGTCCTCTATCTTTTGCTCTCCAAGGGCAATCAGCAATCCATTCCTCATCAAAATCTCCTGATGG
Organism: Setaria italica; assembly: GCF_000263155.2. NCBI lineage: Eukaryota > Viridiplantae > Streptophyta > Magnoliopsida > Poales > Poaceae > Setaria > Setaria italica. The sequence continues at coordinate 7,502,105 of NC_028451.1, read as the reverse complement.
TGCCTTTGTGAACCAGGGAGTACCATCCATGTGGTGTATCTGTGCTCTCACATCAGGTGGAGGGGTGTAGACTTGTTGATGTGTTCTTGACACATCATTTCTCATGTGCATAGACTTGTTTGCCTGGACAAGTGGTGTGGGAGAAACAATAGTAGCTTTGAATGCTGAACCTTTGTCTTCTGTCCCAGATGAACTTGCTAAATTGTTGAGGCTAGTCAATATTTTATCCAAAGAAGACTCTAACACCTTGTTCTGCTCTTCTTTCTTCAATATGAAAGAATCCAAAGTAGATCTCAGTTTTTCCACTTCCACAACTGAAGCATAACTAGATGCTCCACTATTCTCCTTTGTCAACATAGTCTCCAGCTTGGTGGATTCCATTCAAGCAGTGCTTTACCCAATTTGATCCACAAGCACTTCTACCGCCGCCTGAGACACGAATTGGCTAAGGAATTTTACACAGAAACTAGTTCTGCAACCCTCACTAAGAGTGACTCCCACCATCACCTCCACAATCTGAAATCACGCACGGCTGCGGAATTTTACGTAAGAACAAGGCCTTTCAACCCTCATTGCCATGACATCAACTGCTAATTTTTGGAGAAAAGGGGGAAGTTCTCCACAGATCCGGGTGGGAGGGTGGGATTTTAAGTGATTGAGTCACAACCACCTCTCACCTCGCTAATCGGACTAAACCTGGGAGATTGGCTCTATAATTGTTTGGATCTGGCTGAGGATGCCTGGCTTTGGATACCAATTGTTAGGACACGAGAAATCTGAGTAGGAATTGAGAGAGAAAAGAAGAACACAAGCCAAGATCGAGAGGGGAACATATATGAATTTCAGTAACTAGCGATAGCAATTAACTGGCAAAACGAGAAGTTTAGTTACACCAGATCGTCATAGCGGCGCCACAGGAACTACTGCTAAGCTAGAACTTGATCTAGGGTTGGTTCTGATTCCATAATACCCTCTCCCGACCACCAGACTAGCTATTACAACTCAACTAAAATGGTAGAAGTAAAAGAGCTTTTACAGCTCTGAAAAAGTTACTGTTGTCGGTTTGAAAACAACGGTGAAACACTACAGCAATGCAAGCGGATGATCTCAGCCGTTGGATGACACACGGACGACTCACGGGAAGTCGATAAAGCATTATCTTGGACGCAAACTATGAGATTGCCTTCTGAATCGCTATCTGAATGGCTTGATTAACTGAAGCTGTATCCTGATAGCTTGGAAGACTGAGCATTGTGTTCATGATTTGATCCCAAAGAGAGCTTCACCCCAGATGCATACAGAGAGTAGTGAATCGACCCATATCTTGGGCCAAGCCACCAGCTTTGAGGTCACAGCCGGTCAATCTGGCGCACAGGACGGATCGAAACCCCAAAATTCGCACGGATCTCAAGCTACGGAGTCCTAGCCGAGCTCCAAGTGAAGAAATTGAGGAGGGAGAGTGAGAGAGAAGGGAGTTCTTGGATGCCAACTCACCAGCGCAATGGAGAAGAATGCCGGCGCCGCCGACGCCCACGGTTGGAACGAAGCCCACGACCCCCCATCTCACTGGCGCAGAGAGGATGGGCCTCCTTGTCGTTGATCCGCATGTGGGAGGTGTCATCAGCCATGGAAGGACTGAGGATGTACTCCTCATCGATCTACAGGGGAGGGGGCGCTGCATCTGGTGCTCTTCGCATGCAGCTGCTGATATGTGTTTGAGGTTGAGGAGATGAGGACTGGAGGAGCGGAGAAGCTAGGGTTTCAGAGTGGCGTTAGCCGGCCGGCTTTTGTTGCATCTCGGGCTCAATCTGAGTCGTCAGATCGTAGATGTACGTACGGGATGAATTGGGCCTTAGCAGGCCGTGCGGAAGCAACGGTAAAATGGCCCAGGCCTAGCTGCGAATATTTGGGTATTACTTTTTAAAAACTATAATAACATTAACTCAAAAGGTATGTTATTGTATATAAATATAATTAATTATATACCGATATAGTTTATACAAGAACTAGACTGCATATATATCGTTGCGAAAGAGTTTCAAAAATTAAAAACTGCCATGAAATTATATTTTCTTGGCTGTTAACGTATGCCGCCAAGGAAAGCACTGTATACCTTGGCGGTTTCAATTCGGCTGCCAAAAATATTGCTAGCCGCCAAGGCAATTTCAGTTTGATGTAGTGCATGTGCATGCATTTCTCTCGTGCTTGTTAATACAAATAAGATATTCCAGTCATGCTATTTTGAACCCGTTATATAGTTTTGAAAAAAAAATACACTGCAGTGCTTCATCGTCTTTGGATCATTCTTTACGGTTTGGACGTTCTTATAATAAAACTGATTACTATTGCATATTATTTCAAAAGAGACTGTTTTACATCATGTTCTTTGAGGCCACTTCCATGCACCTTGCCGGTCGTCTGTCCTCCACTCGGCCACCTTCCAACAAAGAAACTACTAGTCGCTCCTCCACTCACGCACCTTCAGCATCAAGCATCATACCCAAGGGATAGTGAGAAACAGAGTGTCGCTGTGGTAGCCTATTTCCTTGTAACTACCATTCCTATGTCTGTCACCTTATCCCATGCCTCTGTTATGCTCCAACCATGCAACATGCACCGAAACGCCCCAAAGAGGGATCACACGGTGTCCTCGAGACAGATATTTCCTAACGCCTACCAGTATAACGGGACAAATTTTGGTTTTGCCCCCCACTCGCTCCTATAACATATGTATGCACCTTTTTTCTCCCCTTTCAGTAACAAACTGAAGGGCCCTCTGTGTGGCAGAACTAGTAGTAGGAAATATATAGACAGGTTCCGTTGCCACTAAATCATCCCCTCACACTGTTTGGCAATGTGCACGGTGCCATGGTGCACACTGCATGTGTAGTTGTCTTTACCTCCGTGATGATATATTTTTAGAAAAATTTAATTAAAAGAAGTGATGCCCCCCAACTCTATGTTGCGCGCCTTAACTCTGTTTCGTCTTGCTGCTGCACAGTTCCACTCACTTGTCAAAAACTGACACTACGCCAGAAAATATTTTCGCTGATGGTCAAACCGGTTTCTGCTATCAGCACAAATGGTCTTTGTGTTGATAGGTGTCCATCCACTAGTACAGTTTTAATCAAAAATATTTTTAGGATAAAAAAAAACTAGCCGTAGCCCCACAACCTCGCACCGCCGTCCTGACTCCGCACTGCTTCTCTATCGTTGCCCGCGCCAGCTGCAGCTTGGCTGGGGCTGCCCCCGACGGTCCCTTCCCTCGCAGATGTACGCATATGTGTTCTTTATCCCAAACTTCCTGCTAGCTCCGATCTGCTCGCGGCTAGCTCCGCTGTGAGCTGTCAAGGATAGTGCCTGTGCCTGGACTTCAAATTTGACTCGGTATGTCCCCGATCCCGTACCAAGGACTTGAAGCTTCTCCCCACTTATTCTCCATTGATTCATCAACGTCGAGGAGTTTGACCTCCCAGTAGACATATCTGGAACCGCAAGGCTCCTCTCTGCCGCTGCTCCCCCTCTCTTTATCCAATTTCCATTGCTCTATGCGGTGGCAAATTACTGGACAGGACCACAGTGAGGCAGAATTTAACAAATATATGGTGCTACGCCTGTTGCAACAAAGTATCCCTTATGATTGGGAAATCAATGTGCGCAGCGTCCTGGCCAGGTCACCCAACTCACTTTACCAAATTAACTAAGACATGCCTTCTGTGTTTGCGCACTGTGTTAGCATTTCAGCAAATTAAATCTAATGAAGTATTGGATGAAGATGTGCAATATTTCCTTCAAATCCAGGAGATAGTATGACTGACTGTCGCCTGGGAACAAGCTCTTCCAGATCTTGAAACCGTAGGCTACTATTCCCCGATGGCCTCCATTCCAATAGACTAAATAGGAGTAAAGGCACACTATTCTTTTCAATACTACAGCTAGTTCTTTATTTCTCTTCCATTTTCAATTTTCTGGTAGTAGAGGAGCCTTGTTGTGATACATACAAATATATTGTGGCTACCCTCAAGAATTTTTGTATTACTTCTTACTTCTCATTAGTGAAAGAGCATGTGAGTGGATTCTATTTGTAACACTAAACCACGTTGAAACATATCTACAAATTGTAACACCATTGGCCGTATGCCTCTCATACATATATATGACGTAGAGATTCAACACATTGTAAGATTTTGGACTAATTAAGACGTAGAGATTGTTCGTTGCTACCTGCTAGAGCAAATGCTCTAGAGGATCCCATTAAAACAAGATACACCATGAAAGTACGTAATCTAATCTTATCGTAATTTGATCAACAAGGGAGATAAAGTTTCTATCATAATTTGTCTTGGTCTTCATCTTATATAGTACCTAGAATTTGTTTTAATATATTTTTAATGCAATTATGTAAAGAAAAAAAATAAAATTAGGTTCCTAAAAATGAATCATCCGACTAGCTAAAAGATCAACATTCATTTATGGTGGCCTCTCTTTATCTAACATTTTCCATTGCTCTTAGTGGTGATAAACTGATGGCCCGTGGTGAGGCAGAACTAGAAGAAAAGCATATATATGGTGCCATAGTTGTATGCATTATTTTATAAAATTGAAAACTAACTTGGAAAATAGTTGCAGGCTATAAAATTTACCTATATATCTCTTAGATCAATCAAAACAAGAGATAGACCCACGTTTTTTAGTGTCTAATGTCCTAAAAGTCATAGAAATGAATTTCTTGATGCTTCTCAGTTGTAAGAGGCAATTTGAGGCATAGGTTCCATTACTATGAGTCTAAAGGTGTTCTCAAATTCTTCGCAAGAACATCAGCGTCATTCGAAATTATGTAATTTGTAGCGTACGTGTCAAGCTTCTGGCTTGGAGGATGCAAACACGAGCCACCTTTCATCGGAGCGGGCAATTATCGCAGACGACTGTGTCTCTAAGGCCCTGGCCATAACATGGGTACCATCAGTCGTTCACCACTTAAGGCAAGCCACCACTGAGAAAGGGTCAGTGTTCTGCATCCTGCACTATGTGTGATGCAGATGATCCTCCCCACAGTGTACTGACGAGAACCTAAGCTGATAGAGCTCTGGAGGAGTCTTCGGCATACAGCCAGTGAACAAGTTGTTCTCGATGTGTCCCAATCCCATAGAAGTATGTGGACCTCTCAATGTATCCCAATCTGAATGATCCTTCATGCTCGTACCTAGCCTGTTAGATGAGGAGCGAGTGAACTGGTGCATATATGCAAACAAGTCATACCTCTACCTCAGTAATTGCACATATGGAAATCTAAAATTTTCGTGTGCAATCAATGATTTTCGGCGCAGGATCAGACGGTGCGGTCCCTCCATCAGGTGGTCCATCCTGTAGACGGTCGCTTCAAATTTCCATCGAGGGACCGTGTGCTCCATAGCGCGCGGGTTCTGCTCGACTTGCTGCAACTAGTTGATTGATGGATCCAAACATGTGCTAGCCCAGCGTGATGCGATTTGTCGTGGATTTGTAGGGCTTTCTAGTGGGCGCCGATTTTATAAGCGGGAGAACCGCGGCGGATACATCGACACCGAAACGTCACATGTAATCTATGTTGAAGCACAATGTTTTCATAATGTGTACAGGGAGACGGGGGCATGGACGTCCTGACGCGCGCGGCGGCACGTTCCCGCCGGTGACCTTCTGATCTCCGGTGCCCATCTGCCTCCTCCGCCGGTGACCTTCTGGTCTCCGGTGCCCATCTGCCTCCTCCGCCTCTGCGGCCACTCTCTGGGTGACTTCTGCTCCTCCATGGATTTTTCGTTGGTGGACCTGCGCCCTGGTCTTCAATTCTCATCAAAGGTACGATCGCTCCTTGGATCGCAAGTCTCTGTCACTTCTTCCTCCGGATCCTTCTTTTGGCTTTTGGCAACCTTCACAAGATCAAAGATAAAGTTGACAGATGAGAATGTCAGCTTCTTATTGCAATCGGTCCTGGGAGGTTCTTCTTGTCACTTTCAAGTCTCTGAGTTGGAGGATTGGATTTTTAAATTTTGTGTTTCCTCCAAGGATGTTGGCCTTCTTGTTTATCTTGGGTGTCTTCCAATGTGGTATTTTTAAAGTGACATTTCATCTCTGCAATGATCGGGGGATCTCTTTTGCAAGGACTGTTCTTTCATCAGCTCAAGGCATTTGTTCGGACTGGACAACTGTGGTTTCAAAGAAATTTAGATTCACTGGCTTTCCACCCTTGTCTGGGTCAAATTTAATCCCTATTGGATCTTCTTCGGTGGATGCTTCTTCTCGATTCAACCACAGAGGACAACATTCAGTGTTTGCCCGCTTGGGACCAACCTGGATCAGGAAACAACGCCACATAGCGAAGAACACGGATTTTTCAAAATCCATCAATCCAGGCCTTGATCTGGGGCTCAATTTGGGGGCATCAATGCATGTCCCTTCACTAACACAGAGCTCAGGGGATGCAAGATTACCGCCTAAATCGGTGTTCAATTTGAGTGCTATGCCAAATTCGGTGGTGGGCCGGATGTCTTGCTCCAGGTGCTTTTCCAACAGACATTCTCGGGCCGCATGCTACCGGCCTGTGAGATGCAGTCTCTGTTTTTGATTGGGCCATGTAGCCCATTTATGCAAATACCCACCGCGTTTCCCTGGTCTCTCTGAAACTATGCAGTTCTCTTCACTGGTGCATTCATCCGATTGGGACAATGCTAATACTCACATGTGGTTTCAATCTTCCTCGACCATGGCAAGTGGACCTTTGGCAGAAAGGTGGCCAGTCGTTGGAAGTTTCCAACATCTGGGTAAGTCCTTGCTGGGTGTGACTCCCGTTACCCAAGAAATAACAGTTTTTGGGCAACTCTCTCCCTCAACCGTAGTCTCCGGCGCTGTCGCTCCAACTTCCATGCTTCGCTCGCCATCATCGCACCTGCGTAGTTCTTCTCCACCACAGGAAACTAGTAGTGGCGATCCACACCTCCCTACAGAAAATCTTCCGCTTGGCTACTCCAACCCTTCCTGTCGTTTCCTCTACTCGGGCGATCCGGCATTGCGGCAGGAGACGTTGCTAGAGCATCCGCCTTTGCCTCTCATGGCGTACAGATTTATGGATCCTACCCCGTTCCTCCCTCGCGGATGTCAGCAGCAGTTGGTGGGCTTCCGCAAGCCAATGTCCAGGGTTATTCTTGGAGGTCCTCGGAGGAATCAGAGTGATGTGGCAATAGCAACCATTGAGCCCCTTCCGCAATAGCAGGTATCTTTTCAATCTATAAGGGAAATTCTTGATGATTTTCTGAGGAATCGCTGTTGTATGGGTGTTCATTCTATTCAACCATGTCCATATGGTCAAGCCTATGTTCGATTTCATTTTGTTCATGAAAAGGATTTTCTGATTGGAGGCGGGCCCCATGAATATGGTCATTATAGAATCTCTTTTTCTGATCACAATAAGGGATGGAAAAATCGTCTTATCACTATGAATTGTGAAGTCTGGATCATCATTCTGGGGTGTAATATTGATCACTGGACAAAAGCAAATTTAGAGAAAGCTGTGGCTGAATTTGGGAGACTCCTTGTCTGGGAAGAGGACCCAAATAACCTTGCTAGAATTGTTGCTAAAATTCGAGTTGTTGATTTATCTAAAATACCTTGGTTTTTAGTCTATTCAGAGGGGGAGGACTTTGAAGGGAATTCATGGACTGCTCAGTGTGAAATCTTGCAGTACAGGATGTTAGGTGGGGGACCTGTTGATGAGGGCCAGCCGCCTGATGATGTGGAGCCTACTTTATTTGATTTCTTTGGCTATGGTCAGCCCTCAGGAAATGCAGCAAATAATCCTAATGTTGCTAACCAGTTAGTTAATCAGGAGCAGGCTCCGCAATGGGGTCTCTGGCCAGATGGGCCACAAGCAGAAGGGGATGGGCCTTTCATTGGTCCTCATGAAGCCCATGAGGACCCAGATGTCCCTATTGTACAGGCACTACCTGCACCTAATCTTGCTAACGATGCTCTTGCTGATAATGCTCAAGGGGTCCTTGATATTGATCTGAACATGGCCATAGATGATGATTTGGGGGGCATTGAAAATATTGAGCAGCCAGATGATGATATAGTGGGAGAACCCAATGCAGATGACAATAATCAGGTTATTGAAAGTTCAGGCACATCTTCTATACTCTTGAATGGTGTTCCTGGCAAAAGATTCAGTTGTAAAAGAGGAGTTCGTCAAGGGGATCATTTATCTCCTCTTCTATTTGTTTTGGGAGCATATCTTCTGCAATCTATACTTAACCTCTCAAAAAAGCAAGGTCATCTGCACCTCCCTATCCCTTTGGTATACAGTCAAGATTTCCCCATCCTACAATATGCAGATGATACCCTAATAATTATGGAGGGCTGCCCCACTCAGCTCCTACACTTGAAACAGCTTCTGCAGAATTTTGCAGCATCTACTGGTCTGAAAGTTAACTTCTCTAAATCAATGATGGTGCCTATTAATGTCACAGAAGATAGATTGCAATTCTTATCACGAACCTTTGGATATGCCACAGGTGGTTTCCCTTTTACTTACCTAGGTCTACCCCTGGGTCTCACTAAACCCAGGATTGAAGAGTTTCTTCCAATGGTATCCAGATGTGAGAGAAGATTGGTAACCACATCAAATTGTTTATCAGATGCAGGAAGGCTTCAGTTAACAAATTCAATTTTCACAGCTATGCCCATGTTTCATATGTGCACTTTCTTATTACATAAGATAGTGTACGAACAGGTGGATAAATATAGAAAATGTTGCCTCTGGAGAAAATCTGATATAAATAATAGGCAACCACCCAAAGCCGCCTGGGAGCTGGTATGCCTGCCAAAGAAAGAGGGTGGCCTTGGTGTTTTAAATCTGAAAACTCAAAATGAAGCTCTTCTACTGAAATATTTACACAAATTCTTCAACCGAGCAGATCTTCCATGGGTTCATCTGATTTGGGAGAAACATTATGCTCATGGTAGACTGCCAGGACGAGTAAGAAAAGGTTCTTTTTGGTGGTGAGACATTGTCAAGCTCATGGATAAATTTAAAGGTTTAGCGACAGTAATAGTTGGCAACGGGCTAACATGTTTACTTTGGCATGATCTGTGGAACAATAAGATTTCTGCTCAAGCATATCCACAACTCTACTCATTTACTAGAAAGGAAGACATATCTCTCAGGCAGGCTTATGTGCTAACAGATTTACAACAGCTCTTCAATTTGCCTCTAACTCCCCTAGCCATGGATCAATTGTTACAATTAGCTGCTGATTTGGAATTTATCTCCACAAATGAAGAGCAAGACTGCTGGACATATATTTGGGGCAATCAACATTTCTCCTCATCAAAAGCATATAGAGCGCTAACAGGACATCACCATGTTCATCCAGTTTTTCGGTGGCTTTGGAAATCTAAATGCCAAAGCAAACACAAATTCTTTTTCTGGCTGCTTCTCAAAGACAGATTGAGTACAAGGAATGTTCTTCGAAGGAAGCATATGGATTTGCCTTCTTACTCCTGTGTCCTATGCACGCATAACAGAGAAGAAATATTGTTCCATCTTCTCCTTGAGTGTCCCTTTGCTCAGGAATGTTGGATCAATATTAGCCTATTTGCAAATTTGACAGAAGAGCCCTATAATATCCTAAATAGCTTCAGAATTCAGCTTCAAGTTAATTTCTTCATGGAAGTCATTATTCTCATGTGCTGGTGTATTTGGATGGAAAGGAATGACTGGATATTCAAAGGAATCACTCCATCAGTCCATAGTGCCATGCCGAGATTCAAGACGGTCTTTACGCAGGTTATGCTTCGCGTAAAAGAGGAATGGAAGCAACCAATGGTAGAATGGCTAGAGCATATTTTGTAATCTTTATGATTTTTTTCCTCTCTTTCTTTGTTTCTTGATCTGTACTGGACTTTTTGTTTGCTCTTCTTCTCTTATACATAATATATAACCAGCAGGGGACTTTCCCCTCCTGTTTCATCAAAAAAATCAATGATTTTCTAGAGAATGTGAATGTATCACATCTCCTGTAGTTCTAATTTATTACTGTCCTTAATGCATCTTCGTGATGGGAGTGTCTGTATCGATGTTGGCTATTGCCACAGAAGACGGTAAAGAAGTACGGAATGGAAAAGAAGTAAGCTGATAGAGCTCTGGAGGAGTCTTCGGCATACAGCCAGTAAACAAGTTGTTCTCGATGTGTCCCAATCCCATAGAAGTATGTGGACCTCTCAATGTATCCCAATCTGAATGATCCTTCATGCTCGTACCTAGCCTGTTAGATGAGGAACGAGTGAACTGGTGCATATATATGCAAACAAGTCATACCTCTACCTCAGTAATTGCACATATGGAAATCTGAAATTTTCGTGTGCAATCAATGATTTTCTAGAGAATGTGAATGTATCACATCTCCTGTAGTTCTAATTTATTACTGTTCTTAATGCATCTTCATGATGGGAGTGTCTATATCGATGTTGGCTATTGCAACAGAAGACGGAAAAGAAGTACGGAATGGAAAAGAAGTATGGAACGAGGTCCTGTTTACTAGAGCGAAACTTTAACCCCTGTCATATGGGATGTTCAATACTAATTAAGAGTATTAAATATAAATTAATTATAAAACTAATTGCACAGATGGAGGCTAATTTGCGAGACGAATCTATTAAGCCTAGTTAGTCCATGATTTGATAATGTGGTGGTACAGTAACCATTTGCTAATGATGGATTAATTAGGCTTAATAGATTCATCTTGCGAATTAGCCCAGATCTTCTGCAATTAGTTTTATAATTAGCTCATATTTAGTCTTTCTAATTAGTATCCGAACATTCGATGTGACAAGGGCTAAACTTTAGCTTGAGGATCCAAACACGTCCTAAATCACTGTACTGGGTGCAACATGTTCTGTTCCATCAAACAGCTAACCATAACATGTGTACCATTATTCAGTGGTGGAAAACAGACCTTTAATCTCGGTTGGATAAAGCCATAGATCTTGAAAATCCAATCGAAACTAACTTTCGAGACATAGGGGATGTCCTTTTGTCCGGATCATCCACCCGGAACTAAAAACCCTCTTTAGTCCCGATTAGTGTTATCAACCGGGATTAAAAAGTTCAAAAAAAATAAAATAAGCACCCGCGCCTCCCGCCCGCACCCGCCGGCCGTCCACCTCCGCTCCGCCCCCGCCCGCCGCTGCCCACCGCAATAACCAGAATATTCTACTTTTTAAAGATTGAGGGATGTAATAACAGAGCTACAATAACCAGAATATGGCACGCTTCTTTCGCACAAAGGTCGATGCTCCTTCCACCCATATGTTCGTCAACTTAGGAGTGTTTGGTTGAACGCCACAGTTTGTCAGGCTTAGGCTTGCCACGGATGTTTAGGCAGCTGCTTGGTTCGTTACTCAAGTAAGGCTCGCCACACCTCGGAGAAGCGCTCACCACAGTTTAACGCGTCAGATGTGTGGCGTCGTTTTTCACCGTCACACCTCCTGTGGCACGCGCCACAAACGCTGCAGACTGCAGTCCTCGCTCTCTCTCGCACTCCCGGTCATCATATTCTTTCTTTAATCGGTGCTCAGATTTGGAACTTCGAGGAGGAAGCATCAAGTTGAAAGCGCCGCTGAGATTTTGGTCCCTTTTTAATTGATTTTTATTTTCAAGAATGCGTTTGAGAGATGTTTGGATTTATAAAGCTTACCAATGATTAGAAAATTATGTTTAATTTATTTTTGTCACATGGCAACAAATCAAGCACTAATGTATTTTCTTTATAAAATATTTGTGGTAGCTATCCTAACAGCAACCACATAAAATTTGCCACAACTTAGTTCCAAACAGTTTAACTTTGCCACGGAATGTGGCAAGCCACATGTGTGGTAAGCAACTAACCTTAGGCGTGGCAAGGTGTGATCGGCAACCAAATATCCCCTTAGTGGCCAATGTCTGCTTCCTCAGTTTTCTATCAAATATACTTCGTCCTGATTAGTTTAATTTCTTGTGCGTTGTAGTGAAGAAAAAAAAAGAAACTCAACAGGGGAATTGAACAACACTTTATAAAGGGGATAAAAGAACATGGCTACCAATATATGGTCGACTAGTTAGAGAAAGATGGATAGTATATATGTCCAAATGGTTGCTCGGTGTACGTACACCCAGATGCATGATGGATAGATACGACAATATGCGTGCCTGTTTCTTTGAGCTTCTGACGGCAAGAGCAGCCTCCACATATATGCAAGTCCAGACTCTGCTCTTTGAGGCGGTCAAGGATAGTGCTTGTAGTTAATCCAGAATGCCTTAGGTCATGTTTAGTTTCCTCCAAACTCCCAACTTTGATACTATGAAAAAGAAGATTTCTCATCACATCAAACTTGCGGTACATGAATGAAGTACTAAATGTAGACGAAATCAAAAACTAATTGCACAGTTTTGTTGTACTTTGCGAGATAAATCTTTTGAGCCTAATTAGTCAATATTTGGATAATAATTCACAAATACAAACGAAACGCTACAGTGTGCTACAGTGCTATAACAGTAATTTTGCACCTCCAAACTTTGAGCAACTAAACAAGGCCGGCTCTTGTCTGCTGCTACATGCACTTAAGTTTTCTTCCAGGCCACGTCCTTGCATCAGGCTTTGTGCTTGTCCTCCACTCACTCAGCTTCCAGTGAAAACAGTCCCAGAACGGAGCATTATACTCGTGGGATGGTTAGAAACTGTGTTTCAATGTGGTAGCCTATTTCCTAATGCCTGCCATTACTACAGGAGAAGATTGATGTTTGTCCCCTTCTCTCTTCAGCTGGACGTAATCTATCCCTTCTTGCTCTAATTTCCCTTGGTCTTCTTTTTTGTGGTGACAAAGTGAAGGGAGCAAGGGAGAAGTATATAATGATGAAAAGCGAATTAATTTGATCATACAGTCGATCAGGGGCGGAATCAGGATGAACACCTCGAGGAGGCTAAATAGTAGAGATTAAGGGCTAGAGCTAGAAATTAATGGTGATTTGAATTTTATCTACAGTATTTTAGAGGTAAAATCAGGCTCTTGGAGGGCTGCAGCCCCCTAGCCCCCCTTGGATCCGCCCCTGCAGTCGATGCCTGTATGACATAACGCAGCATATAATGTAGTTTCACGTCACTCAGGACCACACACAACCTTTTCTCGAGTCTTTATTTTAGCTTCAATTTTGGTTATGGCCCAAATAGTTCAGACTTCTCTGTAGAAATATGGTGATATATAGCCTTGAGTATTCCCATGGTATGCTAGTTATTGTTAGTTACTGACAATGTGAAATATGTTTTTTGTGGGAAATTGAAGGGTGTAAATGAAATGCAGAGATGTGCCCCTTTGTCAGTGGGAAAATATATGTGTGAGAACAAAATGATGATATGCAATGTACGAGGCTTACAATTAATGTACTTTCACATCACTCAGAACAGACACACAAAAACTTTCCGTGGCCATTCTGTTTGCATAGGTTTCGCTCATTGGAAAATGACAGATTTTTTAACTTTTCATTCTTATGGATGTGTACAAATGCAGGAACAAACCTTATCCTAGTTAATGTTATTTCTTATTAAATTTATAACGACAGGCTTGGTCGCATGATAGGCTAGTAAATCTTGAACATCGTCAGATATCGTGACAAATGACTACGGCCAGAGCTGGCTAGATTAATGTGAGGCAGCAAATTTCATCGCCAATTCCACTCAGCCATTAACTATGCTCCTTGGGCCAGCAACTGGCAGATGAACAGGCAGGGGGACGGATTGGCGTAACCAACAAAGAAGTATGCGAGTGAGTTGCATGGTTATGGAGTACACGATAACGTTGTTTTTTCATATATCGAACACCCTCCTTATAATTGCTAGTGTAACAAGTAACATCCACATGGAACATGGATGAGGACCTTTCATGGTAGCCTATTTCCTAGTGTCTTCCATCCTGATAGCCTAGTCTTTCATCCTTATTTTCCCCTCCTCCTGTGTTTCTGAAGAACAGGAGTGGCCAGTTAGGCCGCACTAGTATATATTACATGATTCCTATAAATGAGGAATACTACCACATCCTCCCACTACTGTACACTCGGAGACTAGAAGCCCTGATTATCCTGCCACGCTGTGGCCCACCTTTGAGATTGCCTCAACGGCTCTACGTGTGTTAACACTAGACCGACGCCTGTGTACCGGAGTAACAGGGCTCTGTTGGGGTAAGCCCCTTCGGAGGGAAGAACCTTAAGCGATTTGTTTCGTCCCTGCGTGCTCGATGTGCAGGAAGCCGAGGGCCTTGGATATTTTGGATCCGGGAGGAAGATCGACGAAGGACCCTTTGGAATGAAGACGTCAAAACCAGCTTTCAGGGTCTTCGGAGGACCTGCGACACGGTATGCGGGGCTGGAGGCGAACCGAAGGCCGCACGGGCACGGACGAAGTGTCCGAAAGGGTGGTAAAGATGAAGGCACCAGTGGCTGACCGCCCGGCAGGAGGAGGTCGCACAATGCGCCAGCTGGAGGAAGCCGTACATAGGCCGTATTTTCCGTTCTACCCTAAAATATTTATGGAATTTAGCCGTTGTGTAATGGCAGATTGTAATTGTACTTTAAGGCGGTTTATCATCTCCGCCACTGTAGATGGGATGGCTGGTCCGAAGCTAACGCAAATCACTCACATTTATCACTATTCGCTTGCTTGACTTCATGCCATGCAGAGACCACGTTAGGTTAGATACGAGAACAAGGCTCCATTCCCCTTCCACTAGTAGAGAACTCACCTTCTATGCACCCCTTTTATACCGGTTTAAAGTTGGCCCGTGACAAAAGGTGGCGCATCACGGTAAGCTGAATTTGGGGCGAGCTTTAGTCCCGGTTGTAAATACCAACCGGGACTAAAGCCGCCCCTTTAGTCCCGGTTGTAACGGCTAGTTTTTTACCATCGATGGTCCCTCCTTTTGTCCTGGTTGGAAGCTCCAACCGGGATAAAAGCCTCACCCTTTTATCTTGGTTGGAGTTACCAACCGGGATAAAAGGTTTACTCCTAGTTGGAACCAACCGGGACAAAAGGGAAGGGGGAGCGTTTGTTTAGAAATAAGGCGAATGCTAAGTTGATGCGATGGCATAAAGAAGAATGTAAGCAAGATGAGATGCTGAGACACCCCGCGGATGGGGCCCAGTGGAGATCAATTGATAGAGCATTCCCGGACTTTGAAAGTAATGCAAGGAATATAAGGTTTGGTTTAAGTACTGATAGATTCAATCCATTCGGTGAGTTGAGTAGTGGTCATAGTACTTGGCCTGTGACCCTATGTATTTTCAACCTTCCTCCTTGGTTGTGCATGAAGCGGAAGTTTATTATGATGCCGGTGCTTATCCAAGGCCCAAAACAACCCGGCAATGACATTGACGTGTACCTGAGACCGTTGGTTGATAAACTTTTACTACTCTGGAAGGAAGAAGGTGTACGTGTGTGGGATGAGGATAAACAAGAGAGCTTTGACCTACGAGCATTGTTATTCATAACCATCAATGATTGGCCAACGTTGAGTAACCTTTTGGGACAGACAAACAAGGGATATCAGCCCTGCACCCACTATTTAGACGATACAGACAGCATGTATTTGAAATATTGTAAGAAGGTCGTCTATATGGGCCATTGTTGATTTTTCCCTGCTAACCACCCACTGAGAAATAGAGGATGCATTTCAAAGGGGCATCAGACCATCATAAAAAACCTGCACACCATAATGGAAAGCGTGTCTTTGAGATGATGAAGGATGTAAGGGTAGTCTTTGAAAAGGGTCTTGGTAGCGAACCTGTTTCAAACGACAATAACGGACGTGCACCCATGTGGAAGAAGAAGTCAATATTTTGGGAGCTACCTTATTGGGAAATATTAAAGGTCCACAACGCAATAGACGTGATGCACCTGACGAAGAATCTTTGCGTGAACGTGCTAGGCTTCATGGGTGTTTACGAGAGCTCAAAAGATACATTGGAAGCACGACATGACCTAAAACATATGGAGCCACCGCTAGTAGACCAAACACAATTAATTTTTTTTATAAAGATGTTAGAAGAAGTCAAGAAAACGCTGCCACCACTATCGAACTACGATCGGGCGTTAGTCAAGGCTGATGAAAGGCAAAAAAGGAAATGAAAGTCGTGTTCAAGGAGTACTGTCCCCAACCTCAGCCATCTACTGAAAAAGATGCTCAAAAGATAGTAGCAATGCCCTTGGATCAACAAGAACAAGTAGTGAAATTCATCCAAGAAACAGGGATGTTCGTTTCTGAATGTCTAGGGCAAAGTGAGCTGCCAGCTGCACGGCCAGTTGAACCGAAATGGACCTTTGAGCTAGGCAAGTCTCTAGTAAGGCCTTAGTTGGTACAGAAGCTATCAACAAATTTCATGAATGGTACATGAAGCAGTCCACCATTGACAGGAAAATGTTTGGCCTTAAGGTAGAACCGATAGATTTTTTCAACGAAGGTGAAAAAGTCCTGTGTCTGGAATTCAAGGATATATACAAAGTGCACCATCATGATGCCCTTAACGTCTCTCTCATTAGCGCCTAGGCTCTATAAGTGTCCATTTATCTATATGTAAATTTTAGCTCATATCATTATTTTTTTGCATGTTTTGCCATACTAACTTCGTCTTCCATTTTACGTAGGATGCTAATTCAGACCTGCTAACGAGAAGCGTACTTCCATATTGGCTTCATGGATCCATCCATGTTAACCAACAACACATACGGGATTTTCCAGAGAAAACGTTGATGGAAATGTACAATTTCCTAAAAAAATAAAATTATAAGGAATACATTATTCCATACAACTTCAAGTAAGTGTGTGTACCATCTATTTTTATTTTCTTTTTCCTTACCTGATTAATGTTAGTTAGCTCTAATATGAACATTTACGTACGCAGTTTCCATTGGATCCTCCTAATAATTGAGCCTTATAGAAGCCACGTCACTGTCTTCGATTCATTGAGGAAACTACCGATGGAGTACCAAGACATTCAAGACATGCTAGACTTGTAATAATTTTGAACATTTATCTCCATGCAAAAGTTTGTTTCCTAAATTTTCATCTAACACCGTATCATTCATTATTTTAATCCGCAACGCATGGAGACAATTCATCAGGAAACACAAAGGTCCATTCAAAGAAAAACTTACATGGAACACAGACTTTCCGAATAAAGTTTACAAATTTTGTAGCATGAATATTTCACAAATTGTTTTTTCCCCAACTGAAGTGCTTAAGATAGGAACCTGGGAATAATCTATATAGCTACTATGTCTGTGAGCACATGCATAGTTTTGTGGGACCCAAGGGACTAAAGATGACGCCGCACAACTTTAAAGTATGTAAAATAAAACTATTAATAGTTAATTATTTTCTAGCTCCTTATATTTAATTATTCGTGTAAAATCACATATTTTCAAATTACAGATGCATAATATTCAACAAAAGCTCTTAGAGAAGGAAAGAATAGGGGCAATATGTGAACGTCTCATGGGATTCCTGGTGGACAAGGTGGTAAATCTATAAGGAGAATTTTATTACGATGGACGAAAATTAGACGCACCGAGAAACACCACAATAGGAAGATCCAAGGAATGACCGGGGCAAATTTTTGTATATATGTATATATATATATACTAATTGTATAAATATTATGCTAAGATTTGTATAGTATGTTGAGAATTGTATATATATATAGTAAGTGTATAAATACTATTTTGATTTTATTATAAAAATGTTAACTACTAAAGGCTAACTAAAGGGAACGTGATGCATAAAATTACAGGCGCCATGCAGCTAGGCGCTTTCATGCATGCCCTTTAATCCCGGTTGGTAAAACCAACAGGGACTAAAGGGGCTGTCAAGCACCTGGCGTGGCAGCCTCTTTAGTCCCAGTTGAGCGACCTGAGATTAAAAAATCTCCTTTTGTCTCAATTACTTTATCCCGAATAGATTTTTGGAAGATTTAGCTCCTACTAACCGGGACTGAAGATGAGTTTTCTACCGGTGACGGCTGTGACGCGTATGCTCGTGGTGCTGCACGTGTGTGCGTGTGCGTGGCTGCTGTTCTCGCTGGACTCCGTTCAGCAATCTACGATTATAATATTTGTTCTAGACCTTGTTTTCGTGTTCTCACATTCATCAAGGATCAGTAATCATCTTTTGTGTTGGAAGGCTATCCAGAGCAGTAGTGCGCTAATTTGAGAAAAAATAGATAGATAATCATGTTTTTGTGCTTAATTTATTTTCTTCATCTACTTTTCATGTTTATTGTAAAAATGAGCATAAGTAGCTTTGTTTTATTAGACAAGCTTTTGAAATGCTCCTGTTCATTCATGTCACCTTTAACTATGTCTGTGGTGTGAGTAGTAGGTTTGTTATATTAGTAATTACCTTATTCAATTTTTTTATTTACATGCAGAAGAAGTATTTCTGTTATTTTTTTCTCTAAAATTACAATCCTATGTGCAATTAAAATCTGTATCCTTGTCAGTTTCTTGAATTGAACATGAAAATTAGGAACTGTTCATCAGATTTGCAATGCGTAGGAGGGTTTTGTAGGTGATGGGGTTTGAGCCTGCCTGGCTAGCTCCTCCCGTGGAGTCCTGACCAACTGCTCTACAGGATGTTCATGTCTTACATCAGTGAATGGTGCAACCATTAGGACGGAAGTTTTCTTTACCGTACTCAAATTGTATCATCTGATACCAATGATGAGCTCAAAAAGAAAAGAAATACACCTTGGGCCTCTACGTACGCCATGTTACCCAATGTCTGCGACAGCACCAGTGTGTAGGCTAGCTAGGATGCTGGAATTAGACCTGTAGCTGAGCATTAGCGGTACGTGTGCATCCATCGCCTATTTTCTTTCGCCTATGCTCAGAAAACGAGGTTCAATGATTTACTTTGTTGAAAGCACCAGTCTGCCTCTGCATGCGCTTTAAACTCCAGCTGTATGCTCCAGTCTGCCTCTTGTATGCTCCATCGTTGAACTTGGAGCCAGACAAACAAATGAGGAAGCGTCACACTAGTGGAAGGAGGCCTCAGCTGGTCGCCCCGTTGCAGACTTTTTCCTACTGCCTTCTATTCCGAGACGGAGAAAATTTCGCTTTTCTCCTCAATCATACCCTATGTTTGTCTTTCTTCTTTTTTATGGTTGCTCTACGAAGTAACAAACTAAAGAACCCTTGGTGAGGCACAACTAGTAGCAAATGCATATAGTTCCGTGTTGCTTGCATGATTCTATAAAATTAGTGGCGAGTAAGACAAGCACAGCTGCTGCCGCAGAAGCATCGTCCCGCAATGCTTGGCAATATATATACGCGACGTTGGCGGGGTAGGCCAGGCCACCCAACTCGATTTACAAAATTAAGTAAAACATGTATGTCTGTTCTCTACTGTGTTCACAGCCCTGTGTGAAGGTGTTTTAGCAAACCGAATGACTATTAAGCTGCAAATTATGTGGCTAGTAACT
Organism: Setaria italica; assembly: GCF_000263155.2. Classification (NCBI taxonomy): domain Eukaryota; kingdom Viridiplantae; phylum Streptophyta; class Magnoliopsida; order Poales; family Poaceae; genus Setaria; species Setaria italica. The sequence goes on along the minus strand of NC_028451.1, from coordinate 7,482,574 downwards.
CATTGCCGCAAACGTGTGACAGTACCATGCTTAACGAATATAGGTTTATTATTGATTCGAAAATATATATCACAAGAGTATAGACAGCATATTTCTGGTGAGCCATCCAACTTTTTCTTTTTAAGTTGGCTTTTCTTTTATATAGGTGAAGGCATCAACTGATTTTGGATTTCATCTTCGTTGTTGCTTTGGGCTTCGCTGTACTACAGTTTCTTACTTTAGCCCCAAAACAGTCTACACAGCAGTGTTCATGTAAACCACCGGATAGCAACAATGCTACGTGCAACGCGCAGTCAATGCTAGACACTGCAAGTTGTTTCCTGATGCATTCCTACCTGTGTAACTGGCAGTCCATGTACATCCTAATTTATTTTTCATACCACCCGCTGCTTCCTCTCATTCCCCTATGGATTAACTGCTAATTCTTCTAGACTGCTCAACTTAATTACATGTGCTGATCCAAGCTGCATCTACGTACTGAACCATTGGTAAACTTGATTAAAAAACAGACAACTAGATTCAGTAATGCATGCTTTAATTTCACATGGAGTTCGTTTCAGCAAGACCATTCGATAAGCTGCTGTCACACCCGGTTTTAAGGACAAAACCAAGTGCTACCTATATGTATGCCAGGATCAAGTTTCATACATATAGTGACATCATAAGTGAATAACAGCAACAGTATCACGTAAAAGGATACAAATAAAGACTTACGAAACCATCAGAGATACACAGCTTAAATACTGGAGACGGAGGCTCCAAACTTCATAGGCAATCGACTGGGGGTTGCGTACGCCTAGAACTCAGCATCATCTTCGGAATACTTCACACACCTTCTTCTGAGCAGCATTAAGCAAGGGTGAGTACACTTATGGTTGGTACTCAGCAAGGCCACAAGAAATAACCAGAATAACGATTTGAGTCCATCTTCAAGTTTAATTAATCATGTGAGGGTCCAGGCCGCTCTTGAGCGTGAGCACGGCTGATCGATCAGTTTTACACTCTGCAGAGGTGGCACATCTTTACCCACAAGTCGCGTAAAAGTTCAAGGAACTTTGGACCCAACCATGCGGTGTTTGCAAGGCACCATACCACACTTCCGAGGTGTGATTGCATAGGGACGCTACGAGGCCTTTACAAAGATTCGCTAGCAATGTGGTAACCCGCTAAGGTTTCAGGTCGAAGCGGAACATAGCAGTCCCCTAGAGGGTATAGTGTCTTAGCCAAGCCTACTTCCCAAGAGAGCGAGTGCTATATCCCATCAACGCCTCCCCTCTTGCCCTTTCGGTAAGATTACCCCAAACTAGAGTTTCTAATTATTCAGCCAAAACCAGAGCCATTTAGTCTTGTGGTAGCACTGTTTTCCTGGGTGGTCGCTCCATGTTCCGATTAAATATTATCATAATATTATTAACAAAGCATAGGTAGAGGGATGGTTAGGGACACTTGCCTTTCTCCAATGAAAAGTTACTCTTACTGCTCTTCGGCTCTTGCTCTCTTGAAACTCTTAATCTTCAAAGCTTTCGAACAGCGATCCTTCTACTCGAAGCAATCACCGGTAGAATCATACAAGCAAACAAACAAAGAGCAGTACACCAATCATCGAAGAAGAATAGTAAAACACTTTAAATTATTCTACGCGTTGCTACGATCACGTGAGGACAAGAATTGCTGAAATCATAATTGAATTGAATAAGATCTGGGCTTTTAAGAAGAAAAGGATAGCTATTTGAACATGGCGTAAGGATGATGTCACCACGAAGCAATAATCAAGAAAGAAATTAAATGAATGGTAAACTGGTTCTGACGTGAGCAAGGATTTTACAATTAAACAAAGGATTATTCTATAGATTAAAGATTTGCAAGGCCAAAAGATTTATGAAGTTCCGCTATACGGGAAAGACTGAAGCACAAGCATTCTAATTATTTTGTTAAAGGGGAAGTCCTAGGTAATTACCACATAAGCATGATGCCACCATGACGTCGCTGTTGGCAAGAGCAAGATGCATGAACGATGACTTGTTCGCTTCTGTACAAACGTGTCTTTTGCTATAGCTGTCATCTTGCTTGGACTTCATAGCCGGTGGTTTCCTTCTGAAAGGCTGGCCACGGCATTGACGCAGCTCGGCAAAACAAAGGCAGCAGCAAGCTTGTGGCCAAGATATGGCATGCGGCAACGACGACGGCGATGAGCGCTGGCGGCCGGGCTTCTCCTAGTGCCTACGGCCACTGCTGGCAACGCATCATGCACATGTACAGAACGTACACCATGCACATGCACGTACAGATTAGCACGCCTCGTAGTCGTGTCCAGGGGAAGAAGAACAGATTGGCACTCACACGCGCTACGGGCTACGGCCAACAATGGACAACGGAACGGCGATGGGCGATGATCGAACTGGACGAGGAGGGCTGTGGTTGGACCATCGCGTGGACGTGTTTCGACAGCAGATCGATACGGCGGCAGATCACGAGTGACCGTCGTGACTCTCCGATGAAGCTCTTGGAGACACGATCTTCGCCAGCGGCGGCGGTGGCGGCTGCAGCAGAGCGACGGCGCACAGGCGGCGGCGCGCGGCGCGGCAGCGTGGAGCACGAGGAAGGGCGGCGGCGGTGGAGCGGCCAGGGCGCGGAGCGACGGTGCACAAGCGAGCGGCGGCAGCGGCGACTCCTCGTAACAGGATAGGGCACGAGGGAAAAAAAAATAGCAGTAGATGGGGAAAGAGAGCCCAGGAGGTTGCTTGCTGTTTATAGGCCACGCGTGGTGCTCGATCGATTCCCCAACTTGCGTTTTGCCGAACGATCCGGGCCGTTGGTAACAAACTTGAGTCAAGCTTCAACTCGTGTTCGTCTGCAGCTAGGAGAAACGAAACGCTGACCTGAGGGACCAGCTTGGTACAGAGGCAAAGATGAAACCTGCAGAAAAAGGTCCGTGTGCCTTCCGTTCCTGTGCAGGGGCAGGGCAACCACTGCAGCTTGACTTTGGCCCGAGAAGGAAGCAACAACAGGATCAAAAGAAGCAGAAAGGGAAAACGAAAGATAATATAAGTAGACTTGGATTAATATAGATATTTTCTTACAGGGTCTTGAAAAGACAAAGTAGCGGCAAAAATGTTCAGATGATATAGTAAATACGATGGTAGCCTCATATGCATTTAAGATGTGAAAAGCATGCATGACATGGCAGTAAGCAACCTAACCAAAGCATTTGCCATGCAGATGATGACAAGCAGTTAAGCAATGTTGCTTGATGCTTATGTGCAATTAAGATTGCAGGCTAGTGGATGGTTTCCAAATGAATTATGATAATGTGAAGGGAACTGAATTATTGCTCAACAATGGTGTAAGTATGGCATCACCAGATTGCCAATAAAACAACGTGGCAAAGGGATTGATGTGACCTGCTTGCTCTTATGCGTACAGGCATACATGGTGCTATTTGCTTGCACTGACCGATGTGGCTTATAACTATTGCGACGCCAACTGAGCAGCATGCAGCAACGGCAGACAACAACAGCGTGCGCGGCAACCGGCGACTGCTAGCTTAGCATGCAACAATAGGGCACGCCACAGGAAGCACCGCAGCATAGATTTCAAGCTGCACGAATTAGAGAGAAAAGATGGATGGAGGAGTTTAAATAAAATACTTGAAGTTGATGAAAAGGATTCTAGAACTAAAAATTGGATTTAGCTCTAGGAAAAGGAGAATAATTTCCAGAAAAATTGGAAAATTCTCAGAAGGGTCTGGACATCATCTAAACGTATTTTAAAACCTTTTGCATTCAAGGAACACCATGATGCATCGGCATGAATGCACAGACACATAACAACTTTATTAAATTCCGAAATATAAACATTTATTTTTCCTATACTAAATTTTCTGTAAAGAAAGTATAAATTTCCTGTAAAGAAAAAAATAAATGTTGGGAAAATTTTAAAATTATCAGAAAATTATTGTTTAATTATTTCTTTTATTAACATCATGAAATTTTCAAATTTCAGGGTGTGACAGCTGCTCCTGTCGTCTGGCTGTAACACCGTTCATCGAGCCATGTGGCCTTACGCTGTCACTGGTGGTCTGGTGCCTAGTCCCGAAGGCATCAGCGCCACGGCCATAGCTTGAGCCGTAGTCAGTTTAAGTCACCCAACTCTAGTCCTTACTTTTCTTTCAATGATAGATGAGCCCAATGAGTAATAAGGACTCTTGATCAGCTCCGATCCCTCTGCAGGTGCCCGCTTACGTGCGAATAATCTCCTCCTACCCATGTGCACATCTTGGTTGTCTAACCCCTCATCCTACCTTCCGTCAACCATTCAGTAAGAAATCTCTCGGATAATGCGTGCCATTAGAGTGAGCTGTATACACAGTGTTGGCCTTTTTCCTGGTGCCTTCCATTCCCATACGTAGATTTAGATATGTTTTTTTTTCTCTGCTGCACCTCTCCCACTATTGCTCCCCCATTTTATGTTGCTCTTGCTCCTCGCTTGTGGAGGTGATGAACTAAAGGGCACAGAGAAGACGTACAGAAAGTGAGACAGTCCTAGCTAGTATAGTAAATGTAAAATGGTTTCCTCCAAAGTAGTTTGATATATTACTGTTGCACGATGGGTGACAATGTGACATGTATTTGAATGCATTTCTATCATGCTCAGTTATGGGTAGGTATAATAGACTTTGATGAAATTCCCAACTTGATCGGAGAAAAAAGAAAAACATCTGGCCATTGATCAGCCGTGGGACTGAGTTGTAATAAACTAATAATGGTTCAGATTAATATAGTAGCTAGACACATACGTGACTCACTGGACTATCACTGACTGAAGTTTGATATGCTACGAGATCTCCTATTTCCATTATTTATGGTGCCTGTAACGCAAGTGTTAAGGCAGAGAGAAAAAAATAATAGATCAATATCATGGTTGCTTTATTTACATACAGGTAGCCAGCTGCTTCAGCATATGATTGCTCGATACAAAGCTGTGTCTGTCACAGGGCCTGCTGATGGAGATTTCTAGCTACCTTTTGACTGCAAAAGCCGGCTGTGCATTTGTACAAATCCCCCAAGCTCAAAGGAGATGTCAGGCCTCGACCAGAGCCCAAATTACAGCCCTCGAGCAGAGCCACAATTCATACCATATACCCTAGGACGAAGCATCATATCTATATGGAACCTTAGCCTTAGCCTCTCCTTCTCCATTTCCCATTGCTTCTGGATTAAGGCAAACTGAAGAACCACATTTCGTGATGGGAAGATGAAGTTCCAGATTATTTGCATTTTGCACTACAAATGACCAGAAAGTTACAAACTAAGTGGTTTGTCATAATCTGCCTTAGCAAGCGTTACACTACGTCAATACCATACCTGCCCTCCTGTTGCTTGAATGTATAGTATGGCACAAAAAATGCATGGAACATTGCTAGCTTTAGCTGCTTTAACAAGCACCACCTGTGCTTGACGCGGCAGACTATTCCAAGTTGCCTTCCATTCCTACACACTAAGCTACGTGTTCTTTCTCCTCCATCTTGCGTTTGCGTGTAGCTCTGAGTAGCAGAGAAGATTTGTTAGCCTGGTGGCTAGAGGTATTCTGCGATCTTGCCAATCTCCTAACAGACGTCACATTATGCTATTCCAAGTTGCCTTCCATTCCAATATACTTGTGCCAAATAAGAATAAATTAAGTAATCCTTTGCAAACTAATGCTACTTTTTCTTTCTCCTCCATTATGTGTTTGGGTGTAGCTCGGAGCAGCGGACAAAGATGGTGATGCACATATATAGTCCTACCCTCAAGGAATTTGGTATATGAGTAGATCAGCGAGCATGCATGTGAGTGCATTAGCACCAAGCAACCGCACGGCATATACAATTTGCGAAAAGAATATGACAGTTGGCAGAACCAAAAGAAACAATCAAAATATCGAAGGACCGACTCCTCAGTTACATATTGTCCCATAGTATAGACTGCAGTAGTTTTACTCCTCGCATACATAAATGTGGCTCACTTCGGTAGCATCCAACCCTATGCAAGGTTTCAGACTAATTCAGAGACATAGAGAATGTTCTTTCCTAGCTCATAGAACTACAGCTTTGGAGGCTATATATCATTATGACAAGACAAATCTTGAAAGTACATAATCATATCTTGAAACACAGCTGAGAAGCCACTTTTGCACGTTGTCATTGTGTCCGTCGTCATGCAAATTTTTTCGAGCATTGGCATGGTCTGATGGAAGAAGATTGTTGCTACATAGTTTTTGACTGCACGAGCAGCCTGCATATGCACATCCCCTTAGCTGTTAGGCGATGATGGATCAAAGCCTATAAGACCGAGGCGTAGTCAGTTTCTCTTGCCTCCAAGGATAATGCTTGTAACCAGGGATACTCCGGTCTGCAACTGCATTCACCGTGAGGCTGTCACGAATAGTGCTTGTAACCAGCTCCAGTCTCTGCTGCATGTTCTCCAACTTTCTTCATCATCGATCACCATACACTGAGACCAAGAGACGTACATGTATGGCCATTCCGTGGGCAGCAAGGCCACACCCAACTTGAAGAACTACTACCACCTGTGCTGCTGTGTGCTGCCACACCCAACTTGAAGAGCCGTAGTCCACTTTGCTCACCTCTAGCAGAGGCTAATCTTTGAGGCTATCAAGTATAGTGCTTGTGAACCAGATTACTCGGGTCTGAAAGCTGGATGCACTTCAGTTTTCTTCCACGCCCCTCCTCTGCCTGAAGTACGCCCATAGCTCACAATCCACTCACCCACTTTCCAGTGAATACAGTCCCAGGACCGGGCATCACACCAGTGGATATAGTGAGAAACAGAGTTTCACTTTGGTAGCATTTTTTCCTGGTGCCTACCATTCCTATGTTTGTCCCCTCATTTATGACTGCATGCCATTCCTTCTTCCTCAAATTTCCCTTGGTTTTCCTGTTTTGTGGTGACAAATTGAACAGCACGAAGGATAAGTTACTACTGAAACTGAGCATTGATCCTAGTCCTTAGTACTGGGTCTAACGGCTAGTTCCCCAGGAGTCCCCCGTTACCCCCTTTAGTATCGGTTGGAGCCCCCAACCGCTACTTACTTCCCTCCTACAAATTAGGTGTCTTCTTCCTCCTGCTCGAGCCATTTCCTACAGCTCGGGTTTCATCCATTCATGGCAAAATAGGGGAGGTGCTGCCGGATTTTTGACCATTTCGTGAGAATTTCACTCATTCAAATGTTCTAAAGGTTAGAAATTTCATTCTCCCTTGATACATGGTTAGTATACTAAGTTTTATACTTTAGAGTTAAAGTAATTTGTGATTTTTAGAATAAGGTACAATGGAGAAAATTTTCATTTATATGCATGTGTTATTCAGAGCTCATATTTGTGATTTTTAGAATAAGCTACAATTTTTTGGAGGCTATGTTTCGTATTAGTCGAAGAAATTGATACGAGGTTAGAGGAATAATTTTATAGTTTATTCATTTATAAATATGAGCTAAATAAATTATAGGGGAAAATATAATTTGTTCATATTTTAGTTATTTGCAAATATGAGCGAGATAAATTGTGGTATATAGAGATAATAAAATAAAATAGAGGTATGTAATTAGTTATTTTTAGAATAAGCTACAATGGAGAATTTTTTCATTTATATGTTATGTTTGAGCTAAATAAATTGTGGGGAAAAATATAATTTGTTCATAGTTTAGTCACTTGCAAATATGAGCTAAATAAATTGTAGTACATAGAGATGGCTACTACTGCTGGAGGTAGTGGCAATGGTAGGGCGATCTTCATTCCTCTCATGGTAAGGGGAAAACCATAGTTGGCCCTCACGATAAGCCGAAGAAAATGAGCACGTGGGAGAGAGTAATGCATCATTATATGGAAACACGTCATTAAGATGTTGTTGCGGCGGGTTAGGAACCTCCTTTTGGTGGTCATTATGCTCCACCGCTAGTCCCGGGGGTTTTAGGTCCTGAGTACTACCGTCGCAGGAGGCATAAATAAACCACAGGATGAGGCTGGGTTAGCGAAACATTCGTCTTCACCGCCCAAGGATGCTTAAAGTCCTCCTAGATAGTACTCAGTGGATGGTTTGTCGTAGTGTATCATGTTATCTGGGTCTGAAATTTAAATTTATGTATTTCTATCTAAACTTTCAGTAACATTTGAGTTTGTCATAGTGTATCATGTTGTTTGGGTCTGAAATTTAAATTTGTGTATATCTATCTAAACTTTTAGCAACATTTGAGTTTCATGAAATTTGTATCATGTTTGTTATATTTCGTATATAATTCTATGGTGATCAGAATATTTTTGGTTCGTTAATACTTTGTAGATAGACGGCAATGGATGTACAGCGCGGACAAACACTCCATGGAGTACATTAAAGCTTGCGTGATTTTCTCGATCTGGGTAGAGTCCAACAAGCCACCGTCTGGTTTCATTTGTTGTCCATGCCGAATTTGAAAAAATAAGAAGGATTACTCATCCAGAAAGATTATTCACGCCCACGATTCATGCCTAACTATTTCATTTGGACAAAGCATGCAGAAAGACGAGTTATGATGGAAGATGATGATGATGAAGAAGATGATAACTATATTTTTGGCTAGACTCAAGGAGGTGCCTTTGCAGATGCTGCAATGGGCGAGGTTGAAGAAAAGATGGTTGCAGAAAAAGGTCCTACCGATGATCTAGGTCAAGTGTTGTGAGATGTAAAGGAAGACTGTGAGAATGTGAAGGAGTCGAAGAAGTTTGAGCGTATGTTAGACGATCATAAGAAATTGTTGGACTCAGATTCCAAACAGGGGCACAAAAAGTTGGATACCACACTTGAAATGCTGCAATGGAAGGTAAAAAATAAAGTTTCTAACAATGGTTTTGATGAGTTAATGAAAATCATAAAGAACATGCTTCCGAGGGGAACAAATTGCTATCCTCAACATACGAAGCGAAAAAGATTGTTTGCCCTCTAGGTTTGGATGTACAAAAGATACATGCATGTCCTAATGACTGTATCCTCTATCGTAGTCAGGAATACGAGAAATTGGAGGCTTGTCCTGTGTGCAAAGCGTTGCGTTATAAGATCAAGCGAGATGACCCTGGTGATGTTGAGGGGTAGGCTAGCAAGAAGAAAGTTCCTACGAAGGGAATGTGATATTTCCCTATAGTACCATGCTTGAAGCGTTTGTTCCGAAACAACACATATGCAAAGTTGATGTGTTGGCACAAAGAAGAACGTAAGCAAGATTAAATGCTCAGACACCTACTGATGGGTCCCAATGGAGAACAGTTGATAGAGAATTTTTCGAGTTTGAAAAGGATGCAACGAACATATAGTTTGGTTTAAGTACAGATGGATTCAATCCATTCGGTGAGTTCAGTAGTGGTCATAGCACTTGGCCTGTGACCTTATGTATATTCAACCTTCCACCCTGGATGTGCATGAAGTGGAAGTTCATAATGATGCTGGTAATTATCCAAGGCCCAAAATAACCTGGCAACGACATTGATGTTTACCGAAGACCGTTAGTTGATGAACTTTTAATGTTATGGAAGGAAGATGGTGTACGTGTGTGGGATGAGGACAAAAAAGAGAATTTTAATCTACGAGCATTATTGTTTGTAACCATCAATAATTAGCCCGTGCTTGGTAATCTGTTAGGATAGACAAATAAGGGATATCCAGCCTACACGCATTGTTTAGATGATATTTGCATCATGTATTTGAAATGTTGTCGGAAAGTTGTGTATACAAGCCATCGTCGATTTCTTCTTGCTAAGCACCCGTTAAGAAAGTAAGGGAAGCATTTGAAGGGGAGGAATAAAAACGTACTAAGCATGTTCTCCGTAATGGTAAACGTGTATTTCCTATGATAAAGGGTGTGAGGATTGTTTTTCACAAGTGCTCTGGTAGCCAACCTGTTCCAAACGACGAGGACGGACATGCACCCTGTGGAAGAAGAAGTATATATTTTGGGAGCTACCTTATTGGCAAGTTCTTGAGGTAGATGTGACTGACAAAAAATCTTTGCATGAACATGCTTGGCTTCCTAGGTACATATGGAAAGGTAAAAGATACAATTGAAGCACGTCGGGACCTGAAACGTATGAAACAATGAGATCCTACATCCCGAAAAGAGAATTGATAGACATTACTTGCATCCTGCTAGTTACACTCTCGGCAAGAAAGAGAAGAAAAGTATGTTTGAGTGCTTGAATAGTATCAAGATCTCATCGAGCTACTCCTCGAATATACAAGGAATAATAAGTATTAAAGAGAATGAATTCATAAATCTAAAGGTCCTTGACTGCCGCTTCTTTATGACATGATTGTTGCCTGTTGCACTGAGGGATATTCTACCAAAGAATGTGAGAATGGAAATCGTGAAGCTATGTGCATTCCTCAATATGATTTCTCATAAGGCAATCCATCCAAACAATCTACTAAACCTGCAGAATGATGTGGTGCAATGCCTTGTCAGCTTTGAGATGGTCTTTCCACCTTCCTTCTTTAATATCATGACCCACCTTCTAGTCCACCGAGATTTTTGTTCTCGGTCCTCTATTTCTACACAATATGTTCCCTTTCGAGAGGTTTATGACAGTTCTAAAGAAGTATGTTCATAATCGTACCCGTCCAGAAGGAAGCATCGCAAAGGGATATGGAATAGAGGAGGTCATTGAGTTTTGTGTTGACTATATTGATGATCTAAGTTTGATTGGAGTCCCTGAATCACACCACGAAGGGAGACTCAAGGGAAAGGGCACACTAGGAAGGAAAGCTCGGATGGACATCGATGAGAGGATATGGCATAAAGCACACTTCACAGTCCGCAACAATCATCCCTGGTGGCTCCATATATGGAGGAGCAAAAGGTTATCGTACGGTCCTCGAACCAAGGGAAGACTGAGGCCTCGATTACACGTCATCATATTGATACTTTCACCTCTTAGTTGCGGCGACAACTGATGTGTGATGACATGATTGAAGAACAACTAGCATGGTTAGCTAAGGGTCCATCTATCTCAGTATCTACATTCCAAGGATACGAGATAAATAGGTAAACATTTTATCCATGCTAGCATCCTTCTAGCAAATAATTACACGGCTGAAACAGAGCCATCTTCTGCTCCGCTCAAGTCCAACATACCAGTAGAATCTGCTCCTTGAGGCAGTCGATCAGGTATAGTGCTTGTATGGTGTGATGCTCCGGTCTGCTTCCTCCAGAACTTCTAGTTTCACCAAGGCCTCAGGCACGCATCCCCGTTGTTTCATCAACGTTCAATCGCAAAACTTGCAGCCAGAGAGCCACACGATGAAGCATACACAGACTACTACTGAAAGAGGAACAACACAGTTTGCTCTCTAGTTGCGGCTTCCTATTTCCTGGTGCCTACCATACCTAAATGTGGGGCAAATCCTTTATTTTTCCTCACTATTCACTGATGCGCTTTACCCCGTATTTCTCTTCCTGTTTCCCTTGCTCTTCTTGGTGGTAACAAACTGATCTTAGGGGCCCTTGGTAACACACTAGTAGCAAATATATATGTAGCACCATAGTAACATCACAATTTATTAAAGACATGATGCAGTGAAGTAGTATCAACAAGATATAGAGAAGCAGCACAGTTTAGTATAATCTTTAATTACTGCATGTGCACTCTGTATAATTAGGACAAAAACTAAAACAGTCGATTCATTCTCGACTACTATAGTACTATACCACTTTTTACGTGGTATGAGTGAAGAGTACATTCATTCTCAACTACTATAGTACAATACCAAATTTTACGTGTTAGGAGTGACACGCCCCGTGTGATGGGCATGGTACCCATAACTATTGTTTTTTTTACGTAATGTCCATGTCACATGCTCTGTATATACACATTTCAAAAATACATTAATCTTATCTTTAAGAAGAGGTCATTACCAATTAAATAGCACAAGATGTTAATTGAACAAAATTCCATTGAGTTGATATTGGTTTGTAAATGTGATGCCATGTGCAACCTGGTGCCCATTTTGTAGGCAAAGACATCTGTTGCAAATTAGTACAGATTAAATGACACAATGATCGATAAAGGTACCTGATATCAAGCAATTTCGATTTCCATGACAAAATTCACTGACCAATATCAGTTTTTCTTTTAGGTTTGCTTTATTCGTGATGGATTTTGGTAAGTTAGAACCTTAGTTCCCTGTCAGTTACAGCAACCTAACTAGCCATAGTGATCATTCTAAAGATTAAGCCACTAGTGATGGTCCTTGTTTGGTGCAGCTTCTGCCTCTTTGGCTAATCCATCTGCTCACCTATTGTTCCTAGTATATGGTCCTGGTATAGATAATGATGCAGTACTGATGAGGGATTGGGCCTAATGGCAATAGGCTGCGTGATCATGGCAGCTCCTAGTGAAATAATAAGCTAGGTAAACTTCCAGACTTTATAAAAACTGCCCTCCAGTGATCCCGCTGATCTGTAAAGTCATTAGTAATTTTCCTAAAACATGTACCAGATCTCCATTGATTATTGTGAAATGTACCGAGTACAAAGGTTTCTCGACTTTGTTCTATGTGGAAAAGCAATTTAATCCGTTGGCATCACTGTTCATGTTGGCACTGCTCATCCATCGAAGATAGGCTAGCTAGGACTGAAGCTTTGAAGCGGATTGGTACTGCTTTTCTTTTGGTCTCAGTCGGGTCCCTTCGTCTTCTAAATGGACGGTCACTGTAGCGTGCAGTCCTTAACTTGCAGTTGCTTCAGCAACTGCACTGGATCTGCGCCGCTCTACAATTTATCTCATCTTCCACCTGACACAGCCTTCTTTTTCCCTGCAGCTCCAAACCGACATTATCCCGTCCAATGGGAGCAAGTGCTGCTTGAGAGGGTCAGAAGGTATGCCATTCCCTGATGCCTTCGATTCCAATAGACTTAGGAAGAATATATGTATTCATTTGAATATTAACACAGCTTATTGTTTATTTCTCCTCCATTTTATATTTTTGTGTTGCTGCGAGGAGCAATGGAGAGGTCACGTATCAAATATACAGTTGTACCTCTAGTCATAGGGTACTATTTCTGGTAGCTGAACGTTCATGTGAGTTCACTAGTACCCAATTGACATGGTCACCTAAAGTAAAAGCCTTGTCCACTGCAGTACCATGAATGACTGTAAGTGCAACTAATCTCTTTTACATTCAGTTGTAGCGACTACTGATTACAGAGAGGACTTAGGGAATATATATGCTTTAAAGTTATTAATAAATATGAGATTATTATATAGTTGCTTTAAAGTCATATGCTAATTTCAAAATTGGGGCATGATTTCCGAAATTTTTAAATTAGTATTAAATTTAATTAATTCTATAAGTGTTCCATTTTCAAGAAAAAATATTCAATGCCTAAATCAATTTATTAAACACTATCTTTTGCTTAGTATGTTATACCTAATTTTACTAATAAAAGGCTCTTAGTTTACAAAGAAATCTTAGAGAATGAAAGCAACAATTTATTTAGAGTTTTTAAGGCATTTAAGGATTTTTAAAATTCATGTACTGCTGAGCCATTCTAATTTTGAGCCACGGTTGAAAATTTGAACTTCCACGGTAGTTGAAAGTTAAGAAAAGGCTGTTGTTAAAAGTTGAAAATTTGAGCCATTCTAATGTTTGCAGGTAATGTTGAACAACCGGTGAGCTCGCGCGCTGTTCTAGACAGGGGCATGGCGGAGGCCATAGGTTCGGCGTCGAAGGGATACAGACACCCAAAGCGGCAGCGGTTAGGAGGAACTCGAAGAACTGGTGGTATTGCGGCCTCGTCCGTGGAGAAGACGACCTCCGAGCGCGGCGGCGAGCGGCGAACGCGCTGGACACACCTGGGGTGGACAAATCACCCGTCCATTCTTGGCGACAATGTCACCCGGGATGGACAATGACTTGGACAACAGTTGAGGCTGTAAAATTGACCTATCTCTTGATCAATCAAAACAAGAGGTAGACGCACGTTTCTGAATGTCTGATATGCTAAATGTCCTAGAAATGAATTTCTTGAACTTCTCAGTTATAAGCCTCAATCTGAGGCCTTGATTCCCTTTCTATGAATCTAAAAGTGTTCTCCAATCCTTGACAAGAACAACAGCATCATTTGAAATGTACGTTGTAGCGTGCATGTCAAGCATCTAGATTTGAGGATGCAAACACGACTCACCTTTCATCTTAATGGGAAATTACTCGAAGATGGATGTGTCTCTAAGGCCTTATGCATAACATGGGGAGCATCGTCTGTTCACTACTTATCAGGGCAAGCCACCATGGAGAGAGAGAGCCAGTGGGGTGCATCCTCCACTATGTGTGTTGAATGTGCCAAGACTTCCATCCCCAAAAGTGAGATGATGATGTTCCTCCCTACGCTGTGATGAAGAGAATCTAAGCTGACAGAGGGACAGAGGTGGAGTCTTCTGGCACACAGCCGGTGAACAGTGTTCTCGATGTATCCCAATCCCATTGCACCATACGCGTGGACCTCTTAATTTATCCCAATCTCAATGATCCATAATGCTCTCCTACCTAGCATGTTAGATGAGGATCGAGCGAACTAGTGCATATATGGAAATCTGAAATTTTCCGGTAGATCTTAATTGCAGCACACCAATATGTGCCTACAACAACCAGGCCGAACAACAAATGATGCAGGTGGTGAGTCGTATTATTTTAGATAATAGGAAAATATCCGGCCTCTGAAAAAATCGCACAAAGCCATATTCTTACAAAGTTTTCAGCTCAACATCTGATCTCAAATAAAAGGGTAAAGAGTGCACAAACAGAAGGAAGTAATTACGAGCAATGTCCATTATTGCCTCTCCGTCCATTCTTGGTGACAATGTCAAAACGACCCACAAAGCATTTGCTCGCCAATAATGCCCTCCAATCCGAGCTGACGGTCTCCCTTGTGTCCTGGAGTTACAACAATATCTAAAATCACAGCCAAAAATGTTTAACTGAAGGTAGCCTCCAAAGCGGTGCTTACAAATAGGAATGCAGCGTCTCCCTTATGGTAGGATGTAATTAACTTGGATTAATTTTCTTAGTCCCTTAACTAGTTTGTATTACATCTCTAGGGTTGATTGAGATCCAAGCCACCATGTACTACATAAACAATCATTATGTTTAGATTGCGAGCTTTTGAATTTGAGGGAGTTTAGAGGTTTGGCCAAGTTTTATATGAATTCACACAAGCACTAAAAAATTCTAAATTTTTGCAAAAGTTAACCAATTTAATATTTCTCTAAATCAAGGAATATTACAGTTCCTCCTTGCTCATGATAATCTAGTCCTCGGGATTTAAGCCTCCTCTACACCTTCGTAAGTGGGGATATATACTCCTTCAAGTCAGCTTCTGTCTCCAAGATCTCTTTCAGCAAGGTTGCTCCAGAGAAGTTGCACTAGGGCATTGGAGTCCTCTAAATTTGCAGCCTAGTTCTAGGACTCTTGTATTCATCAACCTATGGATGTGTGACTTGCAGCCATACAGCCAGCGGATGAAGCATCATACAAATGCAGGAGCCAAAGAGGTGTAATTTTCTTTCCACACGGCAGACTATTTCCCGGTTCCTCGCATTCCAATAACTAAATAAATTCCCTCTCTTTCTCCTCCATTTTACAATGCTCATTTTGCTCTACGTGGGAACAACTGGATGGCCCTTGGTGAGGCAGAAGCAGAACTAGTAGCAAGTATATATATAGATTTTTACATTTTTCATCCCAAACTCTAAAGATCAAAGACTTTAAAGTATTCCATTATCATAAGGTGCATTGTTCATTTATATTTGCTTCCCGGTGGGCCCATTTTTCCTGTTGGTGAATAGTCGAACAGATAATGGGAGGGCAATGATAAATCGAGCATGTGAAGATATCCAAAATCACAGGTGACCCCAGACACTGCAAAAACGACAAATATAATGGACCGCCAGAAGATTTCAGCAGCATGTATATATGCGCTGATGCAAGCTGCAGGATGTACTGAACTATCAATTGATTTGACTCAGAAAGAGATGACTAGATCCAATCATGAAGCTTAAATTTCAGATGGAGTTCAATTCAGCATGTCTGATCAATGTTGTTGTAAGACTGATGGATACCTCGCGGCACTGGGACTGACGCATATACATGTAGTGCCTAGTCAGTTGCTTGGCCCATTTTTGGGACCTTTGTTTTAATCACTACTAGAAATATGAGCATTCGTCTTTGATTTTAGCATCGGTTGTTTTTTAGCCCGGTACTAATGTTAGCATTAGTACTATGTCCAAACTTAAGAGTCCCTGTAGGCATTTTAGTACAAGTAATATTATGACCCGATACTAAAGGTTGAGAACTTTTAGTACCGGGTCATAGCACCACCTGGTACTAAAGGGTCACTTTTAGTACCGGATGGTGTTATGATCCGATACTAAAGGACTATCCACATATTAGTTCAAAAGGAAAACATATCTACCTCCATCACATGTGTTGTGTAAGTGAGATGGTAAGTAACGCTCGTGTGAGGCTTGAGGTCGCGAGTTCGAATCCCATGATCTGCGCACACGCATATTACTTGTGACTTGCGACAATGCGTGTGTGTAGGAGCCTCCTGGCTGGCTGGCACTACAGTAAGCACCGGTACTAAGGCCGATTAATTCCCCAGCAGTGAATGGACGAGATGTACTTGTCCACCGTAGGATCTTACTAGTTCTATAAGATGCACCTATGTGTCATTGGTGCATGGTATAGAAATAGTGAGATCCTGTGTTTTTCCTCATGTTGTACGTACGATAAACGAGGACAGTGGTGATTCATTAATACATTCTATCACTATGGGAAAGATAAAAATTGCCGAGTGTTTTTTTTCGAACACTCGGTAAGGAAAAAACACTCGGCAAATCGGAGCTTTGCCGAGTGTCACAAAAAATACACTCGGCAAACCCCATCTTTGCCGAGTGTCAAAAAAACACTCGGCAAAGATTGCCGAGTGTCAAAAAAGACACTCGGCAAAGAGGGCGGTTTGCCGAGTGTTTTTTTTGACACTCGGTAAAAAAATAATTTTTTTCCTCTTTTCACCTTGAAATTTTTTCTACTCCCCACATACAACATGTGGTACTCCATGTTAAAATTTGGTATATTTTTGGATTTATTTGCTATATTTATTTAATTAATTGCATTTCAAGGAAATTTTTGGTATAAGTCAAATTTGAACAGCAAGTGATTCAAATTATGGAACAAAATGAGTAGAAAAATGATCACGTTATTTGGCCCAATTTGAGACCTGACCTATGAAATAAAAAAAAAATTTCGAACATCTTGTTTAGGAAACACGACCTTGAACGTGTGGCAGTAGTATTTTTAAATTGTAAAAAAAACAAGCAAAGTCTGAAAATCATGAGATTTGTAATGATGTGATGATATAATACGTGGAGGCTGTGAAAAAAATTGAGAAGGTTTTGCACATTTCATCATGTATGATGATTACAAACATAAGCATCTCAGAAGAAGAATAGTAACTTTGATAAGGATTTGATAAAATTTAGAGTCGAAGTGACAGTCGAGTTCGGTTTGACTACAAAACTTTTTGTATAGTCAGTAGAGAACCTATCTTGGTTCGTGTGAAAATTTGGTATTTTTTTGAAACTATTGGATATTTTTTAATTTTTTTTAAAAAAACTTTGCCGAGTGTCCTAGGTACACACTCGGCAAAGAAACCCTTTACCGAGTGTCCACCTAGGACACTCAGCGACCTTTTTTTTCCCGTACCGGCCGGGACCCGCCTCCTCTCACCGCCCGACCTCGAACGCCCCTGTCACTCGAATCCTAAGTACTGGTGTCGCTACTCGCTAGGCCACATGAGCTTCCTGGAAAAGGCAAGGAAGAAACCGTCTATTGCTCGCTTGACGAGAGAGAGAAACCAACCGTGGGAAACCAAGACTTGCAATCCAGCTTCCATATCGGTGTGCCGCTTCTCTCCGGTCTCGGTCGTATCTGGTTGGT
>NC_028451.1:7443512-7463642 GCF_000263155.2 Setaria italica | reverse complement strand
TTTAGAGGCTGCCATTATCTTGTCTTTTAGAAGAAGCCATCATCTATATCATCCAACAAATGGTAGCCAAAAAAACTTATTACTGACTTAATAACGCTATAAAAATTCAAATACCGACGAAACTGATAGTGTACATAGTTTTCACATCAGTAAGCAGAACACACAAAACTTTCTTTAATTTGCAGCAGTATGGTAGAAACTGTAAGCATGGTATTAATGAATCAATGGTCCTCAATAGACTCCGATTTGCTCGCCGCCAGCTCCTCTGTGCCTGTCAGACGTACGTTGACTTAGAATGCTCCCCATCCCGACGACTTCAAGCTTCTCCCAGGACGACCTGCAGCCATAAACTCAGCAGGACGGACAAAGCACATCAACTGTGGGAAAGAGAAGCCACACGGTCTCGTCGCGGCAGACTATTTCCTGGTGCCTAGCTTATGCAGACGGGGCAAATCATGCTCCATGCTGCTCCTCACCCTGTCATTCTTCAATTTTTGTTGCTCTACTTGGTGGAAAATTACTGAGAAGCCCGTAGTGAGGCAGAACAGGTAACGTTATGTATACTGCCATATATAGTGGTACACTGGTATGCCTGTTACCGCCAAAAGTATCCCTCATACGGGAAATGAATGTGCACAACTCGCCTTGACAAATTAATTAAAACACTTCTGCATTGGCATCCCAGCGAATCTGAATGACTAATAATAAGTAGCAAAGTAAGCTAAGTGTGGGATGAAGATGTGCAGCATCTCCGTTAGGACGATTGACTTATAGTAACGATCGGGACACCCCTTCAGTGACGATTGGATCAAACGTGAGCAACCATTCGTTGGAGCCGCAGGCAATCAGACTATGGCGGATGTGTTTTTGAGGCCCTGGGCA
Organism: Setaria italica; assembly: GCF_000263155.2. NCBI lineage: Eukaryota > Viridiplantae > Streptophyta > Magnoliopsida > Poales > Poaceae > Setaria > Setaria italica. Next base: position 7,462,760 of record NC_028451.1, on the reverse strand, counting down.
TGTGAGGATCATTGCCCCTACGGTGAACACTAAGAGCACCTGCAACCGTAACGATAGCCCACTCTCTATTACAGAATCCCTACCTCAGCAATAATAATGGCTGTGTCTTTTTTCCCAACCCTGTAGCTCCGGTAGGAAAATTAGACAACTGCATGATTAATTTCCGAACTAGATTTATCATAACAAGAATAAAACCTAGCATGTAAATCTCTAACATACTAGGCAACAACAAGCACAACTTCATTATCTCAGAAAACATGCAGTAATAACAGATTGGATCACAGCGTACGAACTTTGCAGGTGCAGCCGTGATGACAAGCGGTGGTGACGGAACAACGACGGTGTTGCGGACGGAGCGCAGCAGATGACGTCGAAGACGATGGTACGCCGCAACGCCAGACTAGGATGGAAAACGAGTCATGGTGAAGACCTTGAGCAGTCCGCGGAGCACTTCCCAAAAACCTTATTCTCCCTCTCTCGGTGTAGGATCACAAGAGCGAGAGGTTCCGGAGAACTGCTCTCCCGTTCGCTGGTTCACGCCGGCGCTCGGGATGGAGTTGACTACGGTGGCGGCACTGCAGCGAGAAGAGGTAAAAACCCTAACTCGATTAGATGTGTTTTCGGCAGAGGCCGATAGGTCGTATATATAGGAGAGCCCACGATCTCACGTCGCGATCATGATCTAAACCGATTAGGCTTCCATATATCTCGCTAACTTAAATGCCAAGTAACCAAAAAATAAAATGGTAAAAGGAAACCGCGCCCCCACAAGGCTACAGGCCGGATTTCGGTGGACCATTCACGTAGGTGTCGCACGCCCGCGCCCTTCGTCCTGCTCCGCCCCGGTGAGGCGAGCGAGCGCACACGCGCGTGTGGAGCTTTTCTTCTCTCCCCACACACATAGCTTGGAGAAGTGGAGACAACCTCTATATTTATGTTGGCCATCCTTCTCCTCCACTAGCAATGTGGGACTAAAGGTTTGCACCACTCCAACCACTTGCTCATGCCCACATGGGCCTTTGAGATTTATTTGGAATTTCTAAAATTGCAATGTGCCAAGCCCATTATTTCATCAATCCCCCACCAGATCTAAAATGTCCATCAGAGATTTTGCCTATTTCTCACTGCTGTTTTTATACCAGTGTTTCAGTAAGGTCTGTTAAGTTGAACTCTCGCCTAGAGCTTCAAGCTACATTCATCCACAACTTGAACAATGGACTAAGCCTTGAATTGCAAGTTTTGTGCGGACAAGTTTCACTCAAAGTCAGAACTAGTACCTGGCTGCTAGTAGCCTACCCCGCGGGTGGAGCATATTCATCATACTCCTTGGTCTCTTCATGAGATTATTAGAGATCACCCAAATCTCATAGACTGCGACATTCTGCAGTCGGGCTCATATATGTGTGTTCTTTCAAGAATGCTCTGTAGGACAGCATCTTCGCTTAATCAAGCCAATAGAAGCACATTAATGCATATTGCTAACCTTTCTTACATCATTTAAGAGTATTGCATCTTCACATAGAGAGGGTTTAGTAATTACTCTCCTCAATCAACCGACAGCTTATTTTTCCTAAATCCTAATTCACGGGATCTCCGATCACATAGGTTGGGTTACCATTGTGGCAACTCAAATAGGTCTCGTACCCATCTCCCTAGATCCACATTCTATCACATTCTGTGATAACCCTTTTGTAAAGGGATCTCCCAGGTTTTTGTTTGTTTGAATATAAGTCACACTTATTACTTCAGAGTTTCTCAACTTTCTGACAGACTTCAGTCATCTCTTGACATGTCTTGATGACTTTGCGTTATCCTTAGCACTGTTCACTTTGACTATCACCATTTGATTGTCACAGTTCATAAGGATTGCTGGCACTAGTTCATCAACCACAAGCAAGTCCATCAAGAGATCACGCAACCACTTTGCCTCATCAATGGCTGTTTCTAAAGCAGTACTCATGGCATATAGTCACCTCCATGATATTGCATCACCTCCAAGGGTAAACACATACCCACTCATGGCATATAGGTCACCAGCGTTCGGAATCCAGTTCGAATCACTATATCCCTCAAGCACAGCAGGATGCCCAGAATAGTGAATCCCATAACTCATAGTACCAACCAAGTAGCACATAACCCTTTCAAGTGCATGCCAATGATCAGAACCCAGGTTTGACATGAACCTACTCAATTTGTTCATAGCAAAAGCTATGTCGGGTCTTGTTGCGCTAGCTAAGTACATGAGTCAACCGATAATCTGAGAGTACCTCAGTTGGTCTTTAGCACTTTTCTTGTTCTTTCTGAGTATCACGCTAGGATCATAGGGTGTTGGAGAAGGCTTGTTGTCCATATAACCAAAATGGTTCAGGATCTTCTCCACATAATGGGATTGCGAAAGAGTAATCCCATTCTTATCCTTAATCAGCTTGATGTTCAGAATAACATCAGCTTCTCCCAGATCTTTCATATCAAAGTTCTATGATAGAAAAGACTTGACCTCATTGATTACATCAATGTTTGTGCCAAAGATCAGTATTACATCCACATACAAGGATAATAGAACTCCTTCACCCCACCATGGCGATAGTACATACATCTATCAGCCTCGTTAATGACAAAGCCTGCAGAAGTTAAAGTTTTGTCAAACTTATCATGCCATTGCCTAGGTGCTTGTTTCAGGCCATACAACGACTTCAACAACTTACACACCTTGCTTTCTTGACCCTTCACCACAAACCCATCAGGCTGATCCATATAGATCTCCTCATCTAACTCTCCATTTAGGAAAGTTGTCTTTACATCCATCTGGTGGATGATAAGACTATACAAGGCAGCTAGAGAAAGTAGTGCTCGAATAGAAGTCAGTCTAGCGACAGGTGAATAGGTATCGAAGAAGTCTTCACCTTCTTTTTATGTGTAACCTTTGGCCACAAGCCTAGCCTTGTACTTATTAATAGTACCATCAGGCCTAAACTTCTTCTTGAACACCCATTTACAACCCACTGGTTTGCAACCATAGGGTCGTTCAGTGAGCTCCCAAGTCCCATTAGAAAGAATCGAATCCATCTCACTTTGGACAGCTTCTTTCCAATCGTTTGCATCTGGAGATGCATACGCCTCAGTGATGAACGTGGAAGTATTGTCCACAAGGTACACAATGAAATCATCACTAAAGTATTTTGCAACCCTCTATCTCTTACTCCTTCTAGGAGCTTCACTGTCATCCTTCTCTAGGACGTCCTCATGCTCATGCTCATCGGGTTGTTCAGAAGACTCAACAGGTGTAGTAGGTTCAGGAGTTATTTCAGCAGAAAATCTAGAGTTGCTATGCATATCTTTAAGAGGAAATATATTCTCAAAAAATGTTGCATCACGAGATTCCATAATAGTATCAACATGCATATCAGGGACCTCAGATTTAACCACTAAAAATTTATAAGCAATGCTCCTCTGGGTATATTCTAGAAAGACACAATCCACTATCTTAGGTCCTAACTTGCTCTTCTTCAGAATGGGTACATTGACTCTTGCCAAACACCCCCAAGTGCGCAAATAAGAAAGTGATGGTTTTCTCTTAATCCACATCTCATATGGAGTTTGATTTTTATTCTTGTTTGGAACTCTATTCAAGACATGACATGAAGTCAATAGAGCCTCCCCCACCATGCCTTAGATAAACCAGCAGTATCTAACATGGAATTAACCAAGTTAGTCAGTGTGCAGTTTTTCCTCTCAGCGACCCCGTTGGACTCAGGCGAATAGGGAGATGTCCTCTCATGAATAATACCATGTTCCTCACAGAATTCATCAAAGATTTCTGGAAAATACTCACCACCACGATTAGACCTTAGATGCGTGATCTTTCTCTCAAGTTGATTCTCAACCTCAGCCTTATAAATTTTAAAGTAGTCTAATGCTTCATCCTTAGTTTGCAATAAGTAAACATAGCAAAATCTAGTCGCATCATCAATAAAAGTCATGAAGTATCTCTTTCCACCTTTTGTCAACACACCATTAATCTCGCACAAATCAGAATGTATGAGTTCTAGAGGTGCCAAGTGTCTCTCCTTAGCCACCTTGTGAGGCTTCCGAGGTTGCTTCGATTGCACACAACTATGGCACTTAGAACTTTTGGCAATGGTGAGGTTCAGAATTAAACACATGCTGGAAAGCCGAGACATTAAACCAAATTAATATGACACAAACGTGAATGCCAGGTACTCGCATCATCACGAACATTGCCACAAATATAATTCACGGACTTATTACAAAAATCTGCAAGGGAAAAGTAGAACAAGCCTCTGCACTCATAACCTTTACCAACGAATTGTTCATATTTTGACATGACTAATTTATTGGACTCTAACACTACCTTAAACCCATCCTTGCATAGAACTGTGCTGCTCACAAGATTCTTATTGATAGTAAGGACATGCTGCACGTTCCTCAGTTACACGATCTTTCCCGAAGTAAACTTTAGATCTACCGTACCAACACTATAAACAGCAACATGTCACCCATTCCCCATCAGCACGGAGGAATCCTGGGCAACCTGGTAAGAAGAAAACATGGAGATGTCAGCACACACATGAATATTTGCACCCGTATCAAGCCACCAGCTAGTGGAATGAAAAACTGAAAGAACAGTAGGTAAATTACCGTACCCATCTCTAGTGTTGCCTATGGTCACCATGTTGACATCCTTGGACCCATTGGCCCTTCTGCCCTTGCGGTCTGAACACTCTGGACAATCCTTAGAGAAGTGTCCAAGCTCACCACAAGTGTATCAATTCATCTCAGCCTTATTCTTCTTCTTCTTGAAGGTAGTAGTCTTGAAAACTTTGTTCTTCCCTTTGTTCTTGCCACGTGGAAATTTCTAGACCATATTGGTGCTAGACTGACCTTGGTCTCCTTTCTCAGCAGTGTCCTTCTTCCGAGCTTTCTCCTCAATATCAAGAGACGCTACCAGATTTTCAACTAATATCTACTGTCTCCTATGTTTCAGAGTAGTGGCGAAGTTCCTCCATGAGGAAGGCAACTTTGCAATTATGCAACCAGCCACAAACTTGTCGGGTAATTGACACTTAAGGAGCTCAAGATCCTTCACAATGCACTGCACCTCATGGGCCTGCTCTACCACAAAACAGTTGTTCACCATCCTGTAGTCATGGAAACTCTTCATGAGGTATAGTTCATTGCCTGCATCTGCTGCATCATATCTTGCAACCAGAGCATCCCACAGCACTTTCGCATCTGTCATGTCTATGTAGACATTGACCAGACGGTCCGATATATTGCTAATGATACATCCCATGAAAAGGTTATTGGCATCATCAAACTTTTTCTGCACTTTAGCAGTAAGTTCGCCTTCAGGTTTGCCAAGCCTCGTGTCCCAGATGTTCATAGCATTAAACCAGATATGAACCTTTGATTTCCACCTCTTAAAGTTCACACCAGTAAATTTTTTCGGCCTCAGTGACTCAGCAAAACCAGCCATATCAAAATCAACAAATTGCCTAAAATAAGATTTTTGGATTGTTGGAAAATTAGACAACTGCATGATTAATTTTCGAACTAGATTTATCATAACAAGAATAAAACCTAGCATGCAGATCTCTAACATACTAGGCAACAGCAAGCACAACTTCATTATCTTAGAAAATATGATGAAATAACAGATCGGATCACGGCGTACGTACTTTGCGGGTGCAGCCGTGATGACAAGCGGTGCTGGCGAAACGACGATGGTGTTGCGGACGGAGCGCAGCAGATGACGTCGAAGACGATGGTACGCCGCAACGCCGGACTGGGACGGAAGACGAGCATGTGGTGAAGACCTTGAGCAGTCGCGCAAAGCGCTTCCCAAAAACCTTATTCGTCCTCACCCGGTGCAGGATCACAAAAGCGAGACATTACGGAGACCTGCTCTCCCGTTCGCCGGTGCACGCCGCGTCGTGATCGTGATCTAAACCGATTAGGCTTCCATATATCTTGCTGACTTAAAGGTCAAGTAACCAAAAAATAAAACGGCAAAAGGAAACCGTGCCCCGTAAGACTAGAGGCTGGAGGTTTCGCACGCCCGCGCTCTTCACCCCACCCAGCTAAGCGAGCGCACACGCACGTGTGGAGCTTTCCTTCTCTCCCCACACACATAGCTTGGAGAAGTGGAGACAACCTCTATATTTATGTTGGCCATCCTTCTCCTCCACTAGCAATGTGGGACTAAAGGTTTGCACCATTCCAACCACTTGCTCATACCCACATGGGCCTTTTAGATTTATTTGGAATTTCTGAAATTGCAATGGGCTAAGCCCATTATTTCATCAGCTCCTCCATCCCCGGTGAGCGCCATGGCAAACATCATCGATCACGACGACATGATAGCTAGGATGCACCTGAGCGCTATATATTATGTCACCCCTACACACCATAGCCGCCACCCACAAGCACCATCGCTGGTAACTAATAAACCAGCCTCGATACCCTGCCGAGCCGCAATCAGGCATCCCGGCGCAAGGCAAGCAGGTTGAGGCTGTAGGGTATTCCAAGTTGCCTTCCATTCCAATATACTAAATAGGAATAAATGAAAGAATCCTTTGGATACTAAAGCTACTTTTTCTTTCACCTCCATCTTGTATTTGCGTATTGCTAGTTCTGAGCAGCACGGACAAGGTGGTGGTGCCAATTTATAGTCCTACCCTCAAGGCATTGCTCTGGGTATTACTAGTCGATCAGCAAGGAAGCGTGCATGTGACTGCATTTGTAACACTCAACCGCAAGGGTATATACAATTTGCGACAAACATAATGCTGGCACAACCAACAAGCGTAGCCAAAATATTTAAGAACCAACTCCCCAGAATGCAACCGATGAAAGTTTAGTACGAGCGGGATACATTCTCCGTATAATTTGGATATAGACACACGACTGAATGATGACTCCAGGCTAGCTATGTGCACAAACACGGTTCTCCATCCCAATGTCTCCTATTAGGCTATTACCACTCTCTCATCAGATTAGATCCTATATTTGTCTCAATTATATTCCTCTCATCCATTCCTATGTTACCGTACGTGGACATGCCAAAAAAGAACTTTTTGTGCTAGATGTGGATGGACTGAAACATTATTCTTGCTTGCATGCTTCACTTGAGAAATATGGAACAGTATGTATAACGGAAGACATCATATTTTTTCTTTAAAGAAAACACATTATAGTTTTTTTTCTTTAAAGAAAACACATTATATATGGTTGGTGGGGAACTCATATGGATCTGATTGTGTTTTAGATATCAGGTTTGAGCATATCTTCTTGCTCCAAAAGATTCTACACCACTATTCACGCCAATTCCAAACTCATCTGAAGTCAATTGTATCGTTGATTATTATTAGTCAGAGAATGATGAGTAATACATACAAATTATGATTGCTTAATTTACTAGATAGCAGGCAGGCCCCATTCAACTGATTGATCGTTCGGTACGATGATGCATCTGTAAGGTTCTAGGTAGCTCGATTTTGTGGAAGAGTAGCCTGCACACATCTACACCACATCCCGCTGGCTCTGAGGCGTTCACAGGGTAGCTGGCTGTCAAGGGTATTTCTTGAAACCAAGGAGGATCCACGCAGTCTGCTGCTGCATGGACTTCCAATTTCTCTAAGGTCTCTTCATGCATCCACGTTGATCCAACCTCCCAGGCCGCACTCAGCTTCTAATGAGACAGTCCCATGATACAGCAATAATACCTGTGGAATAAGAGGAGACAAAGCCTCGCAGTAACCTATTTCCTAGTGCCTATCATTTCTACAAGAGAAGCTTTGTGCTTTTTCCTAGCTAACTTTCCCTGCAGCATCTTACCCAACTTCAGTGCGGTTGCTCTTGGTAGTGACATCTAAAGGGCATACATAAAGGACAAGTAAGATCATGTCGTTGGCGTGATATATAATCAAATACATTATAGTGCGGATAAAGCAGATAATTAAGCTTGTTGTCGCATCATCCAGGGCAGCACATAAAACCTTCTTTGGGGTCTGATTTGCCTCAGTTTTCCATACCAGGCAAAAAAAAGTCTCACGGTAGCAAGTTTCCTAGTGCCTATCATTCCTTTGACTGAGGTTTTGTGTTTTTCTCCTATCTCACTGATGCACCTTACCGTCTATGGCTCCCCCGTTAGTTTCCGTTAGCTATTACTAGCTCTTAGTACCGACAACCAAAGGGCATAAAGGAGAAATAAAACGTGTCCACAGTGATATATGATCAGTCATATAATAGGGTGGGTAAAGCTGATAGAGTATGTTTTTGTCGTCACATCATTCAGTCCAGTACATAAAATCCTTCTTTGGAATATGTTACTGACACTCTAACTAGGGACTGAATTGAAGAAGCACCGTGCTGTGACGAACAAACCATGTATGTACCATGCTGGTACATGCTCGTGTGGAATTCCTAGTGTACTCTACTGTACGCTTGTGCACTGTGCTGATGCATACGGAGAGTCTGTTTTTAGCAAAAGACTAATTAAGTGAACTGGCTAGAGAGACTTTCTCTATCGTGTTCCATTAATTGCTCCTCGTGGTGCATATATATGCTACAGCTACCTTTTCTTTCTCTTCCATTTGGTATTAAGTAGAGGGGTTGTATGGCACTGTTCGTCGCTAGCTCCTACATCAAAGACATGGCTACAGCCGGCCAACCGGAAATTTTTTTTCTTGTGCTGCGCTCCATTCCCATTCTACGCAGCGCAAGACAGCAATGTTCACAAATGTGCAGTATGCAATGCGTTCACAAATGGGAAACTAGCTTTAGAAATTAAAATGAAAAATAAGTTAAGAGGTTAATGCGTTTTTTGAGAGCTACAGCTCCCACTTTCGTCGTCCTTGAACCCACACTGAATTGACAAGGGATTCGACATGCCACTGCTGTGAATCCATTGGAGCGAAGGTTGTAACACTCAAATTGATCTTTTTACATGCTGCTTAAGACATCTTTCAAGAGTGAACCAGAAGTTTTTTTCCTTGCTTTAGTGTATTATGATCTCTTTAGAGTTAGTACTCCGCCGTTCCAAGATATTCTTTTACGAGATTCCTTTTGTTGGAAAGAGGAGAGATAGTTTTTCTGAAATTGTTGATGAGCGATGACATTGTTGAATTATGTCCCCACATTGTTGTTAGTATATATGGATAGGAAAATATGTCCTTGAAAGAGATCCGAGGCCACGGACCCAGGGCCGCTGTGGTGGTGTGGTGATGGTGACAGCGAGCAAGGCTTGGAAATACGTGCTTTTTTCAGGTTAGGACTTGTGCTTCATTAATCACACGATATTACAATATATAGTTGTCTGTTCTTCTCTCGAGTACAAAATTGCCAAGACTCCAAACTATTGCCAGCTCTAGCTCTAGAGTCAAACTAATCCAAGCTAGCTAACTTGATGAAGAAGTTGTTTCTGCCGGGGCTCCTGCCTCTCCAGAGTGCGCAAGTTGTAACCGGTGCCGTCGGTAGGTCATCTGGCCCAGCATTTTCAAGCTGTAGTTATGAATGGATGCTCTGTCACAGCACGCACCGTCGAGTGTTCTTCTAAGCCCCGGGATGTGCACACAAGCATCGAGTATAATGACCGTACGGTACATCCTCGAGGCCGTTCCTGTGTGCCTTCCATTCCAATAGACTAAGTAAGAATATATGTGTTCTTTGGAACACTATATATAGAGCCTACTTTATCTTTCTCCTTCAATTTATATTTGGGTGTAGCTCTGAGTACTAGTGGAGACGGGTGAAGGTGCTACATATCAAATATATTGTGTTACTTAAAGGCGTCGGGTACAATCTGAAATAAATTAATATGTTCACATCCACAAGTCTGAAATCAATAGACATAATCGAAACATAAGGGCCCCAGCCCACTCCCGAATTACGTAGAGCGACACCATTCATAATCCCTCGCTAAATACAGCCCACTACTATGGCCTCGAACACTAGATATATATGCTAAGTCTTATGATCTGTGCTGAGTGTAAAGATTGGGCTGCAAAGATTGCTGAGGTGATGAAGAATCAGTTTGGCTTGAAACTAAGGGAGCAGGCCTACATGTACCAGCGCCCATATCCTGGATGGTTTGATCAAGTGGCAATGCCACATCGGTATCGTGTTCCTGACTTCGCTAAGTTCTCTGCGGAGGACAACATGTCTACAAGGAACACGCCAGCCGATTCTTGGCTCAGTGCAGGAAAGCAGCTTCTATAGATGCACTTAAAGTACGGATGTTTCCGTTATCACTAACAGGTCCCGCCTTCACATGGTTTTCAACATTGGCACCCAATTCCATTAATAGTTGGGAAGATTTGGAGATGATGTTCCATAAGCATTACTATGTGGAGGCTTAGAAGATGAAGCTGACGGATCTCATAATGATGAAGCAGACAAACAGAGAGCTAGTGGCTGCGTTTGTCCAAAGGTTCGGAGAAGTGCACAACAAGTGCTATAACATGTACTTAACCGCTGGACAGTTAGTGTAATTGGCTTATCAAGGGCTGCTAGACTCTACTAAGGAAAAGTTTACTCATCAGGATTTTGACAGTCCAGCACATATGGTGCATAAGGTTTTGGTTCATGAGAGCTGATTCCAAAGTCCATGCAGGAATAAGTATGGGGTCTCCAACTTCAAAGCATATGATTCATCCGATGAAGACTCTGATGCTGATGCAGAAGTTAGTGTTGCAGAGTGGGTTAAGAGCAAGAAGCCAATCTCATGCCCATGGATCAAAACTAACACAAAGACATATGACTTCGACATCACCAAAGCCGCAAGATCTTTGACCTGCTGTTACAAGGACAGATCAAGTTACCTTCGGGTCACAAGATTCCATCGGCTGAGAAGCTCAAAAAGAGGAAGTATGGCAAGTTCCATAACTCTATCACACATCATACTAATGACTGCAAGACTTTCCGTCAATAGATCCAAATGGCTATAGAGCAAGGAAGGCTTAAAGTTGATGACTCAAACAAGCCGATGAAGATCGACAAGCATCCGTTTCCAACTGTCAATATGGTGGATCCTGCATCAGTTGACAAGAAAGATGAATCAAGACTTCGGACAATTTTGCTCACGTCAAAGAGGGCAAAGGAATCTAGCGCAGTAGACCCAAGGGTGCAAGTATCATCCGAGGAGTTCGAAAAGAGAGTGAGTTGGGCTCAGGAAGTTGAGGAAGCTGAAGTCAACCGATCTGTCAGGAAACCAAAGGTGACTTCCAAGTTGCTAATTAACAAATACCAGCATAGACAGGAGGCTCGTGAAGATAGGGAGGAGGACAACAGAAGCAAGTTTGAGTCACATTGAAATTGTCCTTTCTTCCAATACTGTTGGAATCCGAAGCTGAGGCTACCATCGGCTGTTAATTGCCCAGAGTGCATCTCACAATATCAAGAATATCGTGATTCCAAGAGACAATGCCGATCAGTGCATGAACATTTGGAGTATCAGTCTCCAAGGCATCGTTAGACAGTTGAGGAATTTGATGGAGAGAACGAGGTCAATCTATGCATGATAGGTTGAGTTATCCTCCAAGGCGCAGATTTGTGGTCATTGATGAATCCAAGGAAGAGCATATCAAGTAACAAGAGAAGTTGATTCCTGGAGAACGTTGGTGTCCAGAAGGTTTGACCAAGACTCAGAGAAGAAGGGTTCAACACTTATGCTACAAGGACCAGCACTAGGAGTGGTGCGTCAAGCAATCAGACAAAGGCAAAGAGGTATCGGCTGAAATTAATATGGTTTTTATATTGCCTACTGAATTTGGGATCTGTCATAGTGATGAAGAGGAGGTTACACAGTTGGTCCTGCCGGCCTAGCAAGCTACATTTGATAAACTGGAGGTGGAAAAGCATCAACACTTGAAGCCTTTATATATGAAGGGACATGTTGATGGTCAACCGATGTCCAAGATGCTGGTTGATGGTGGTGGTGCTGTCAACATTATGTCATACGCTACTTACTGCAAACTTAGCAAGACTCTAGAAGATTTGATTAAGACAAACATGGTCCTAAAAGACTTTGAGGGGAAGAGATCAGAAGTCAAAGGGGTCCTGAACGTTTAATTGATGATTGGTAACAAAACCTTGCTTACTACCTTCTTCGTCATCGATGGCAAGGGTTCATACAATCTTCTAGGTCAAGATTGGATTCATGCAAATTGTTGTATTCCATCCACAATGCATCCGCTGCTTATTCAATGGGATGGAGATATGGTGAAAATCGTGCTGGCTGATGAAACCACTATCATCGCAGCAGCTGATATTCCTTTCTGGGAGTGTGACAAAGTGCATTGCTTGTCTGGAAGAGTCTGGGAGGAATATGAATTCATGGATGCTGCAAGGTTCTTGTTCCAGATGGATCAAGCAGATGATGAGGAAGCATAGATGAAAATATGTCTATCGGCTGACTTGTTAAATTTTAATATTCATAGGCAATAAGTTAGAGCCGACAGTATGTAAAAGCCGATGACCAGCTCATCGCCTTAGATAGCCAATATCTATTGATATCGCCTTTAGCACAAATGTGTTTTCATTTGGAATGGAAAGTATTGTTGATACAAGTTGCATTGATAAGTTTTGTCGTGTGAACTTTTTTCATACTACTGGATTACAGAAGCTGATGATTGTAGTCATCATCTCTAAGATAGCCGATATCTTGGGATATCACCTCTAGAACAAAAATACAAAGAAGATACAAGAGGAAGCGCAAGTTTGACAAGAGGAAATCTTCTTCTATCCCGGCATCTTCGAGAAGCTTGCTGGAGATGATAATGGAGGTACACCACAAGAATTCTTCTCACATCGTGATCTCCTAGCTTCACAAAAGAGGGTGTGAAGGAAAGGAGCATCCTAGTCTATTTCACGAGAATTCTTCTAGCATCTAGAGGTCATGGGTCTTTTATGAGCTTCAAATATTATGAGCTTCCAGCCTACAAGTCCTATTCTTTGAGCCATGGTTCTTGGTGATGGAAGTGCTAACGCTAGTGGCATATTTATAGCAAGATTGCTAGAGTGCAACCAAGGCAGTACAGAGAACTTGTGAGTTGTAATGGCGGGAATCTTTCAGCTTTCACGGATTGCTAGAGTAACAATGTTCTCGTGGAGTTAGGCCTGGCCTAGAGTGGTAAAAGATGATTCATTGCGATAGGTGAAGAAAAGTAAAGATGGTATTGAAGGGTCGCTTTCAAGGGGTGAAATAATTGCGCACAAGTTGAGGATAGAGATTAAAGCAGAATTAATTGTTCTTTACAAGACCTTTTCAATGGCCTCTACTGCGCGCAGGCGGATCTAGCCAACATCAGCTATCAACTTCAGGTCTTCTTCGTCAGAGCCTGGGATATCATTAACTTGCCGATGTTGACAACGCATTTGGTTGATGGAGTGAACTAGTTCTTTCTTCTTCTCCTGGATGGCAATCGGATAATCATTGAGCCGACCTTGAGCTTCTGCTATTACTTTGTTCATCCAGTCAAGTTCAAGCATCAGCTAGTCTCTTTCAGTCTCCAAGGCCTTTAGACTTTGCGCATCTGAGGAGAGAGAGGCGTCAAGGCTATCAATTTCTTGTTTCAACTCTTTGGCCTTCAACTTGACAGAGTCCAATTGAGCACTGGCCTGACGATTAGCTTGTCTGTCGGCTATGCGCTTTTTGGCTCTCTGGACTTTGAAATAATGCAATTCAATGAAGGCCGCAGGAGTCAATGATGCCATTAATTCATCGGTCAAGTGGGTCCTGATCTGCCTGAATAACCTTTGGATCGGCTTAGCATTTTCTAGCAACACAGATGTGTCTTGACGCAGCAATTGTAGAAAAGTTGATAGCTGATCCCTGATGTCTGGATAGTTCTACATTGAATGGCTTGTGCCACTATCCTTCTATGCTGAATGAGAAGAGGTCTAACATTGAGGGATTGGTAGCCTGTGGAGAAAATTGGTTAGAATAAGAGTTGAATATTTTAACAAGTGTAGACAATTTACATACCTAAATAGGGATTTCTTGTTGTTGGATGCGGCATTCAGAATCTTCCTCGTCGGTTATGATTTTTGGGGGTTGTAGAGCCGATGGAGATGTTTCTAGCTGAGTAGTCCTTTCTTTAGCTGATAGTTCGTCCTGCAAATAAGCATGGGTTAGAATACGTTCACACAGAAGCATTGGATTGCATGGACTAAGATATTACCAAGGGAATCTCTTGGATCAGTGATTGTTGTCGGTTCAGCACAAGTTGCTCTTCTGGGATTTCTACGTCCAACGTTGGAGCCGATGCTGATGTTGATACCGATGTTGTCGCTGATGTTTTCATTAAGAGCTGGTTGAAAGAGTTCATCAATGCAAAACAAGGAGTAAAATAATTACTAACTAATACTATTGTAGTCCCTTTAACTATGCTTTTGAATTTTTAGTTGTAGATACTGTATTTGGACAACCTAGAATGCCAACATTAGATTGAGCACATGGACACTCCTCGTGCAAAGTCCTTTGATCAAAACATGATAAAAAAGATAATCAGTGCCGATAGGACCAAAGATCAACAAGGAAAGGCTACATTTGGACTGGAACTGGTTCGGTCTATTCACACATGTTCTCTTTTATTATGTAAATTATTCTCCGGTATTTTCGACATGTATTAACACTCCCCCTAATTCATTTGGTGTGTGCAGCTTAGGAACAGCATCGATACTTGCTACCATACAACTCAGAACCCATCTTCAAATACCCTACCAAGCATTGAACCATTGGCCACAACACGTTTCCCTAGTTGATCAGATTAGTTTCGGGCCTAGGAAGACATAGGCAATGCTAGCCTTGGCAAGTTTTGATGCCAAAGCCAAGAAAGCATCGAGCCATGTTACCATTGGGCAACAGATGCTATCGGATGCACATCAGGCAGCCATTCGTACTCTGCAGGCAATTTTGAATGACGAGATGCATAGCAACAATAGTGAAGATCAAGATAATCAACCCCATGCTTGCGATGGAGGTAGTGAAAATAATATTGTCCGCTGCCATCATATTGATTTACTATTTCAATATTTTCCATATTCTATCTTAATGTATGCAGCTCAAGCCAATGATGTCGACATGTATGATGGCCACAGTGCACAGAATGTTGGATCTGAACATGTATTTGGTGTGCCAATTATTTGACATAAACTAATGGAAAATGACATGTCTTCTGGTATATCCCATGGCAATTGTTTGTTGACAGGTCCAAAAAATTAGAGCATGCATTTGAGAAATTATGTCATCCCTTATTTCTTCCCGAAAACGATATTTTGCAGTTGATGGTTTGACCCAACAAACATGGCTAAAGGCATGCTATACATGTTTGTCTTGTATGTGGTGTCGAATGTAACCACATCTCCAAAATCTCTATATTCTGCACGCTGGCTTGCATGACTCCAGAACACATTCTTGATCACATTTTTACTATTTACTTGTAGCTCGTAGTATAAATAGTCATTCTGGGCCTTCATCTCCCTGAAAAACTCAAGCAGCTTTGGTATATCATTTTTCCCTCTCCTCCCTGGCAGTTGTAGCTTTCCTGGAACCATGAACACATACATCACCTGAATTACAATGATTTCCATGTATTCAACCATAACATCAACACTAGTAAATCTGAAGACATTACCTGTTCCTTAAGTCCATTTCAGTGAATGTGAAGTTTTGCTGACCACCACATAATTCCGCCAGAACATTTATTGTAGTGTTGTGGGAAGCATCACACCTATGCATTTGATCAACAATACCCATTACTATAGGGTCCTTGTCCTTCTGTATCCTTAAGAACTGTGTTACGGTCGGCGAGGGATGCAATGGATGATTGTGCTCCAACCTTATCCTCTCAAAGAACCAATAGTCCTTCTTCAGGTTCCATTTAATCTTCACAAAAGCCTTGCATTCACACCTCATTGACATTTTCTCACGTACCCTCTCCTCACCAGGCTTCTAGTAATCCCAGTGTCTATGTTTGTTGGTGCGCCAATTATTCGACATAAACCAATGGAAAATGATATGTCTTCCAGTATATCCCATGACAATTGTTTGTTGATAGGTCCAAAAAATTAGAGCATGCATATGAGAAATTATGCCATCCCATATTTCTTCCTTGTGTTTCAGGTGGCACAAACCAGGAGCTTAACCAGGGCATTCCCGAGGGGTTGCAACAGAACAGGACCGAAGAACAAGATTTACCACCCTCCGAGGCACTACACGATAGTTTTGCTTATCACAATGTAATTCACTAAACCTAACTACATGTTCACTTCTGGTTCTCATAAAAAAAATTCACTCATTTAATGTCCCAACTGTTATTTACCATAACTCACCCCCTCCCATCAGGAGAATGTTGACCTTGACAAGGAAATGGAAGGTGATCTTTCACCCATTTGTACTCAGGTTACAAATTCAGTAACAACACTACTATTTTAGCGTCAACCGTGGCATCTATTACACACATATTTGATTCTTCATATCTAGGTTTACACAGATGTGACGATTGATCACATCGTGCCTCCTATTCCAGCTAAAGGAGACTCTGTCGCAGCCTTGCCAAATGGCAGTATGCATTCTTCTTAATTCTTTTCATCATCATTTCTCCTGCTACTTATTTTATATCACTTGTAGGCACCCACAATATTGTTGCCAAAGCACCCCCACACCTGGATTCCCTAGTTGACCTCGTAGATGCATCTACTACCGTTACTATCCACCCACAAGCTGCAACTACTGACTTGAATATATTTTTGAATACTATATCTTTTTGAATGATGCATCAATCTGACAGTAAATTAATCATTCTTGAGTAAATTACCAGGCTTCCACTTAGTAGGCAACCACACTACTTAATTCTCCTGCATTTTCTTACTGGTGCCTCAATCATACAGTAAATTTACTGGAAGATTTAACTACTTCCTAAAAAACTGTGAATTTACCACTTCAATTACTGAAAATAAAATGTGGTAAGCTAACCATATAGTTTACTATTTTAAAAAACTTAAACTAATTTACCGGATTATAGTCTGAAAGTTCCGTCAATGGTTGTTTGTGTTACTGTAGTTTTGAATGGTAAACTATGTTGCAAATTAACCGTACAATTTATTAGATGACCATGTGGTACACTATTTTTCCACTGCATTTACCATGTGTTAAGTTAATTATATTTTACTATTTCTTAGATGACTTACATTTATTTACCAAGACATAGTTTGGAAGTTTTGACAGATAAATTATGGTAAGTCTTGATCGATAAATTATGTTGTGCAAATATACATGTTACGTTGTTTCCTGCAATCATACTGGTGTCCACAGTACAAAATATAATACTCTTTTTAAAAAACAGGAGATGAGGAAAATATACAAGCTGCAACTGTTGACATGACTATACTTTCCGTACAGGGAAAATATATATATGTATGTGTGTGTGTATACGTACGTACGTACGCAGGCAGGCATGCATGCATGTATGCATGCATGCATGCATGTATGTATGTATGTATGAACGAACGAACATAGGGTACGGTTGAAATTGAATGGATAGCGTGTGGAAGGCCATCCTGCTGCTTGGCACCGGCAAGAATGCAACTGCAGCCAGTTATCATAAGACAAGCTCAGGGGCGACAGCATGCCGAGATAGCCATGGAGCAGGAAGTCGTACTGTCACGATGGATGGACCCAACACAAAAAGGAATATGGCTGGCCAGTTATAAATTTCCGAAATGACGCCCCCAATTTGGAAATTATTATATGGCTTTGTGGAAATTGAGTATCCACGTTTGAATACAGAGATTTGATCGTCCACGTTTGAACGCAGAGGTAGCCTCAGTGTACAACATGCGGGGTGTTTGGAAGGTGGGGACTAAATTTTAGTCTCCCACTACCGGAAACAGTAAATTCGCCGAGTGTAAAACGTGTGCCGAGTGCATTTTTTCGGGTACTCGGCAAACACAGTCTTTGCCGAGTGTATACAACGAGGCACTCGGCGAACATAATACACTCGGCAAAAAGGAGGTTTGCCGTGTGCCAAAAAACAGGCACTCGGCAAACAACTCCTGGACACTCGGCAAAGAAGACACACTCGATAAATCAACAGCGCGTGCATCGCACGTGCGTCGTCCGTTACCAGGTTGGGCCGGCCGTTAGACCTTTGCCGAGTGCTTGCCGTTCGACACTCGGCAAAGTGTCGTTCGCCGATTGCAACCCGCACACACTCGGCACACTCAAAACTTCGCCGAGTGCCTCGCCCGGACACTCGGCAAACTCAACACATTGCCGAGTGCCACCATAAAGGCACTCGGCAATACCAAAATTTCGCCGAGTGTTTTGTTCGGCACTCGGCAAAAAAAACAAAAAATTCCCTCCAACAGCTTCCACACTTTTTCTACTCCCCACGTAGGACATTTGGTTATACATATTAAAAGTTGGTCTATTTTCGGGTCTGTTTGGTATTTTTAATGCTTTGTTTGTATTAATAGGGATTTTTTGATTGAAGTCAAATTTTAACTGCAAGTACTTGAAATAATGGATTGAAATCAGTGAAAAAATCATATTCATATTATGGAGACCGGATTGAGGTCTCAACCAGAAAATGAAAAGAAATTTTGAACATTGTTTTTAAAAAACACGACCACGAACCTGTGGTTCAATGGTTGTTAAATTGTAAAAAAACCAAACGAAATCTGAAAATCACAAGATTTGTCAAGATGTCATGATATTATGTATGGAGGTTGTGGTAAAAAATTGAGAACGTTTCGCCCAATTTCTGACATATGATGCTTAGAAACCGACTAATCTCCTAGAAGGATTCATAGAAGTTAGAAAGGAGCCAATAAGATTTGGTGTCCAAGTGACACTTGAATTAAGGAGTGCCTTCAAATCTTTTTGTATAGGCAACATACAACACAGATTGGTTCATGTCAAAATTTGGAAATTTTTCGGATGCGTTTGATATTTTTTATTGATTAAATGCAATTATAGATTTTTATTAGATATAAATGGAATTTGAGCTATAACTGCATGAAATAATGGAATAATATCGGTAGAAAACTAATTTAACAATTTTTGAGTGATTTTGACACGATTTTGAACAAGTATATTAGAAAAAGGTCACTAAAATACGTTATTTCATGTAACGTTTGCCAAGTGCACCCATAAAACACTCGGCAAAAAGGATAGTTTGCCGAGTGTTTTCTGGGTGCACTCGGCAAACTAGTGCACGGGCCCAC
>NC_028451.1:7441425-7443412 GCF_000263155.2 Setaria italica | reverse complement strand
CCGCCCCCGGCACCCCTTGCCCGAGGCCCGAGCACCCCTTGCCCGGGCGGCCCCGGCCCACCAGCCGCCCCCGGCGCCCCCTGCCCGGCGGCCCCGGCCCACCGGCCGCCCCCGTTCCGAGCCCCGGCGCCCCCTGCCCCTGCGTCCCGGCGTCCCTCACCCGGGTAATGAATTTTTCTTTTTGAATTTAGGAAATCTGAATTAGAAAGGAGGTTAAAATTAGAAATTAGATATTAGAAATTAGAAATTGTAGGGCTTTAGTTGTTGAAATTATGAAATTGTAGGGCTTTAGTTGTTGAAATTAGAAAATGATGGTTGGCTTGGGAATTTAAGCTATAAGAATGTTTGTGGAAGTGAGCCATCGTGCCATTCCTTGTTCTGTACGTGTGGTTGTCGGCCATCGTGCCGTTTCATTTGATGCAGGTTATGGAAACCTCCACGTGCAGGGGAGGTGCTGCCGAAAATTTTAGTTGACAGTTGTATGTTTTTTTTTGCAGGAGAGGCTACGTTACCGTCCTCGAGTCGTCACTTTGTACGATAGCAAGGTGAGTCATCCTACACATCTATTTCCGTATGATGGTCGTATATCACGTAACCTAGTGATGGTCGTATGTACGAGATTAATTACACTTAATTCCGTTATTTATATGTCACACACTTCATATAGGTGCCTCCGTGGTGGTGCCGATCCTTTACCCGGTGCTGGGAACAAATGGTGGACGTGTGGTTGCAGCCTGGGTGGTTGGAGAACCACAATGCCTGCCGGGAGCGGCGTCTGCAGATGCCATATGCATCACACCATCAAGGCAGCCTGAGCCTTGATGAGTACAAGGAAAAATGGGTACGTGAATTCATTTCTGTTTTCTCAGACATAATACTGCATATTTTGTAATCATTTCACATTTTTTCCGCAGACTTCATCACATGATGGTCAGGAGTGCTCCCGGTTCAAGGCATGGGTTATGTCCAAAAAGGGCAAGGCCACGGCAGACATCGAATTCAACCCGGAGGACCCGCCCGAGGCGTACAGCCATCCCAGCATCCACAACCGCGTAACCGAGTACACAGCCATGGCGAGGGAGGTTCACGGGCTAGAGTTCGATCCGAGCTCTCAGGATATCGATGCTGAAATAGTGATGAGGGTAGGAGGAGGGAAGAAGCATGGCAGGTATTGGATTGGAGATAGCATGATCGACACTGCCAGTACTCCCACTCTCTCCCAGATCCGAGCAAGGAGCACGGACTCGAGCCCCGCGATACGGCCACGGCCTACCGCTGCACAGCTACAGATGCAGGCTCTGCAGGTTATTTCTGTTTCTTTAATTTTTCATTCATTTTGTACTTACCTTTTGCTTGACAATAAGTGGTTGGGATGAAATATTGTAGGCCCAGGTGGAGGTAGAATGGAAGCAGCGGGAGGAACTAGAGGCGAGGATCGAGGCGGATCGGCAGCTTGAAAGGCAGAGGATGGAGCAGATGTTCCAATATATGCAGAGTGTTTTCCACAATTTAGGTCAAACTCCACCACCTATGCCACCGAACCTCTTCCCGCCACCTCCACCACCTCCTGCAGCTACTCCTGTGAGTCAATCTCAACCTTACAATCAATCTAGACTTAAACTAAAAACTACAGGCACTACAAACTTCCACTAGAATTACTTGTTTAGACTATGAAATCTCTTTAACTAAATTTGTGCAGAATCAATCGGCGGCGTCCAATGCAGAATCTTCCTGGGGGCAGTGGCCACCTGCACGTCCTCCTCATCCTCCTCAGTGACTTGTCATTTCTGTGTTTGTGATGCAAAACTTGTGAAATTACTTCTTTAGACGAGAACTTATGAATGCTATTTTGTGTGCTTTATGAATCCTGTGGTGCAATTTATATGCTTTGTGGTGCAATTAATATGCCTGTGCTTCTGTGGTTGTTTTTTGAGAGGGGTCCTTTATACCTTAACATTTCTATTTTGTAGGTAAGTATTAGGACACT
>NC_028451.1:7372952-7441315 GCF_000263155.2 Setaria italica | reverse complement strand
GCTCTTTGCCGAGTGTATTCGCCAAACACTCGGCAAAGGGGTCATACATTTTGGCGGGAGGGCTTGTTTGCCGAGTGCCACAGGGTAGGCACTCGGCAAACAGGGTCATTTTGCCGAGTGTTTTGAAAAAAGCTCTCGGCAAAGGGGTCATAAAAAAATGGCGGGCCGGGCTTGTTCACCGAGTGCCTACCCCGTGGCACTCGGTGAAATTATCCATTTTGCCAAGTGTCTGGCAAAAAATGCACTCGGCAAAGGATAAAATAAAAATAGCGGGTGGGGCTTCTTCGCCGAGTGTTTGGCTAAAATACACTCGGCAAACAAGTAGACTTCGCCGAGTGCCTTTAGGAATACACTCAGCAAAGCTAACGTCTTCACCGAGTGTCGGCCGTCAGACACTCGGCAAAGCTTCCGTTGCCGTACAGACTGTTAACGTCTTTGTGCCGAGTGTTTAATTTTGCCGAGTGTATTTTGGCACTCGGCAAAAAGTTTGCCGAGTGCCCGACGATCGACACTCGGCAAACAGCCTGTTTGCCGAGAAAAACTTTGCCGAGTATACTTCGCCGAGTGTTACACTCGGCAAACCTTTTGCCGAGTGTAATGGAGCCTTCGCCGAGTGCCTGGGGCACTCGGCAAAATAACTGTTTCCGGTAGTGCCCGTCACATAGAATGTTTTGACACTAATTAGAAGTATTAAACCTAGACTAATTATAAAACTAATTACACAACTCCTAGGCTAAATCGCGAGACGAATCTATTAAGCTAATTAGTCCATAATTTGACAATGTTGTGCTACAGTAACCATTCGCTAATGATGGATTAATTAGGCTCAATAGATTCATCTCGTGATTTAGCCTAGGGGTTCTGCTATTAGTTTTATAATTAGCTCATATTTAGTCCTTCTAATTAGCATCCGAACATCCGATGTGACAGGGCTAAAGTTTAGCCCCTGTTTCCCAAACAACCCCGTAGTCGGGAGCTCTTGCATATATAGTATATGCAACTTTGATTTTGCAGGACTAGTGAATAAGTGGCAGTAAACTATTGATTAAACTAGGAAAGCAATTAGTGCTCTTAGGAAATAGAAAAAAATGTCATGATCCGAAGATGACGACGTGCAATTATTTTACTGAAAAATAGAATGGGAACAAATTGTATGTATCAACATGATTTAATGCGACGGAAGATATGCAACGGTAATATCATTGTCATATGGTTCTTAGAGACTGCCATTTAGACATGATATAAATCTCTCATATAACAAGACAATAACAAAGATACCCCCATCAAATGGATGGTTAGATTGGATCTATAAAATACTCTACCTACCAACGAGTGGACACCATAATTAATAAAGAAGATCTATACGTTTTAGTACAAGCACCGTCGTAATTCATGCCCCTAGCTGCCCTTTAGTTCACTGCCATGAGGAGCATGAGCAATATAAAGTGGAGGAGATAGAGCAGCCCTTTAGTTCGTCACCACTGGGAGAGCAACAGTAACATATAACGGCTGGGAAAAAGTGGGTAAGGTGCAGAACTAGAGGAAGAAGAAGAAGAAAAAGATGTGTGTAAATCGACATATAGGAATAAAAGGCTCCAGGAAATTGGCTAATACAATAGTATCCTAATCCATCACTGACAGCATCGGTCGCACTAGCTAGGAGAAGATTCACACCTTATGCAACAAGGGAGTACAGCAGCACATAATCAATGTGTCAGCCACGACCTTGCGGAAACTAAGCTATATATGGCTCGTGCTCCAAGCGGTCTTGCGGGAGCCCACAGACCCATCTCCTTCAGGAACCACGACCGGACCCCCTAGCGGCACCAGGAACGGGCCACATTGCTTGGAAAAACTGTCAGACAGTTGCATCCATCGATCGCTGAATTGAATCCAGTGTGAAACTTCAGCATGCAGTAAAATTCCCTGCCACGTTTAATGGACATGGAGAGATTTCAGTGTTACTGTTTATGTACTACTATTATGGGGCAATGCAGCAGTCCTCTGTTTCTTATTTTCTTTTTTAATTAATATTGTACCTGTTCATGCAAAACTAGGTTACACCATACCGAACTAACGAAGACCTTCACGGGGAAGGTCAGAATTGGGGAAACTAGCAAGGCGAGAATGCATGGCACTAGCCGTCGTGTTTCTTTCCTTGGAAGAAATTGAGGCGCTCTCTCTCTCTACCGGTCTCTAAGGGAGAGGAGTTTATATTCATGCATGGGAATAGATTATAAATGGCATGATACGAGGGTTCGAGAATATTTACATAATCTTTAGCTGCTGATACATGCATGGCACTCATGTAGGGGTAAAAGAAGGTAAAAACTTAGGCTGCCCAAATGTGGCACAATCCTCCTATGGACAGGCTGTACGTCTTGGTAACCGTGATAAATCCTCACCTAGGCCTCGGTCTTGGTGGCTGATGTGACTTGACTTGTGCTGTGATGCAGATCAAAGAGTAAACATACTCTTGTTCTATCCCAAGGATAGCCACCCAATTTCTCTTGGCCAGCTACGCCATCTTGACTGGCGAGGATCTCCGATCTTGAACACCATGTACATCGCGTCAATTATAAGGGTGTTAGCCCACAGACACCAATCTAAGTAGACTTCCCCGGGCTTGGGCCCTTAGCGTTGCTTTCCAAGGCTTAGCATCCTGCCTACCTGCTTCTCGACCGTATGCTCAATGCTTCGAGGCTGTGAACCCAAGATATCTTTGAACTTTTTAATGTCTGTGTTGCATGAACTCCCATGTAACAATATTTTCCCAATAGTACTTGTTACATGATATTTTGCACATTTGCGTTCAGTGACGGAGCCAGCCATGACTCCAGGGGGCTCTTCTTTTTCCTGTTTCTCCTAAAAAATGGAGGAGGGCTTCATTGTTTTTGGGAGGTAGGGGGACTTGAGCCCTCCCCCCGGGACCCACCGCTGAATCCGCCGCTATTTGCGTTAGTTCTTAATTAAAGTTTAAGAATCATGTAAAAATATTGTTACTCGTCTTTCTGGCAAAGAACATATCAACTACATGAGCAACCATATATATTAACCCTAGGATCAGAGTCCCCACTTTTGCCTGGTTGTCGGAGGCATTTGATATGCTGCAATAATTAAGATCCACCGGACAGTTTGAGACTTGCACACGTGAAATCACTGATGGCAGAGACCTGCTTGATAGCATATATTAGTTCACTCATCTCTCATCTCTGTGCTGCTCCGTAACAATTCTCAGGTCTTGCATTTAATTTTTCGTTCATCCATTGTCGTTTGGAATGAGGATCAATATATGCAAGTAATAAGCGAATCTGGAAACCATGTGCGATGTTTACGACACCACTTTTTTTTTTGTAATTCTTGCACTCACGAGCATAAACCTTCTCCCACAAAGAGATGAAGTGCAAATACTGCAAGCGTAATTCTAATTTGTTTTTCAATTAATATGCAAATTACAACCTATGCTGTTAAAGATGATACAGCCTCAAAGGCTGAAAAGCTAAGCACGGGTGTTGATTTGACAGTGAGCAGTGTACATGAAAATCTTCTGACGGTCGTTTCTTAAAAGGAAATTCAGCTGTAAGCTTGCCAAAAAAAAAATCTTTCCATATATCTGTGTTGCAATGACAGGCAGCTTACTACCGTTCTGTTAGTTGATGGGAAATTATTTTGGTTTGCATCTGACACTCTTTGACGAATTATTGTTAATCTGTTTCTGCTACAACTAATTTATGCAATTTATACAACTACTGTAGTATTGTATCGAGATCTTATTTTAGGTTCTTTCCCTCACAAAACTCTATAATTAAGAAGCACAACTGAATATTAAAGAAGGAGATGTGATTTCAGGATTATTGCAGCTAGTAGTGTTACTTGTGATCAGGAAGCAAAGGAGTTGCAGAATAGCAAGTCCTCTGTATGCAGTAAAGGCAGTTCAGGCACTTAGGTAGGTCTCCAGACGCAGGGCCCTATTCCTATTTATTTGTGAAAATACATAAAGATGGCATGCACTGATGCACTACAATATATAACCAGAGCTAGAACAAGAATTATTCCAAATATCACGTCGTTTTGGTCTCACTCCTCAACTCTCTTGCGCTAAAAGTTCTTGCCTGCTGAACAAGATCGATGGTCTCATGTTTGTCAGAAACCTGTTTGAGATATGTGTCACTCATGAGAAATACTGCAAGGCCAACTCATCAGCATCCATCACCAGTTGGAATGAGGATCAATGGATGGACGTAAGCGAATCTAGATATGATTTGCAATGTTTTTGGCACTATGTTTTTTTTAATTATTCTTACACTCGTAAGCATAAAACTTACCCCCGCAAAGAATTGAAGTGCAAATACTCAAGTAAATGACAACCTACACTTTTAAAGATGATGTAGCCTCAAAGGCTTGAAAAACATCCAGGCGACCATTTTTAAAAATTAAATTCAGTTGTAAGCTTGCAAAAAAAATTAGTCCTTCAACGTAATTGTGTTACATACTTACATGACTTCTTTTAACTATTTGGCTTCGATGTCATGATAACTTTGCACAAAAAATTTGATGTTACAATTTATTGGTTATGGTATACTGAAGTGTGGTAGTTAAAGGCAAATAGGAACGGCAGTAAAGGCTGCTCAGAAATATTACTCAGGATAAACTATAGAACAAATGCATCACAGACAAAATGCCCCATTGCTCTTGATTTTTTATCTTTCTTTCCTAAAAGTTGCCTGGCATCTTAAAGTAGCATCTTTACAAAAAAAAATTCCTAGAAGTCCAAAATCATCTTGACCTACACTGTGCACGTGCTCTTATTGACCATTAACCAAGATCACAATGAATGCAGATCACTCGCGGTAAGCCAGCAATTCAGATGGCCTAGTTTTTTCCCCCAGATCAATACAGCATCAGAAGGACAGGACCATATATATTCCAACCATGGTGAACTCTCTTAAAATTCGGACGTGGTACTATGCCATAAGTCCATAGTAACGCAATTTTGCCAATTCCCCACTATTTTCCTTGATACAGTAAATGCCTAATGGGACTGAGAAGTGTCAGGAAATTTGTCCTCACCAAAACTGAAAGTTTGGCCGCACACACATGAAGGTACTCGTCTACTATAGGACCAGATGTGCACAATGTTTCATTATACTTCAGCAGGGTGCCTAGTAACTGGACAACACTGCAGATGTCATGAATCTCATTCTGAGCATCGAAGGACAGGTGAGCTTACATTTTTTGAAAGGAAGGAATGTACTCTCGTTGATCAGAAACTTGAAGGTTTAGCTCCTACATCATAATGTTTATAACTTTTAAGTTTTGATTCCGTATTTATTAACTCAGCTACGTCGAACCTCTTTGTAACTCGACTGCACAAATGAAGTGCAGTGCACGTGTGAAATAGAATGAATCGAGTAAATCCCAGAGTAAAGATGTCATTTTAGCAGGTAAGCTTACATATGGGTTTTAGCATATCAAACATTTGGGAAGAGAGGTAGAAAGGCAAGGCCTTCAAGCATCTTAATCACTTTACAAATTCTTTTTTCTAAAAATTTATTGTAGCGTGGACTATTTCAGTGTGTACTAACACAGTTATCTACATGTAACCTATATGTGCCAGCTGAGCTGATTGAACAAGATCGCATTTAGTGAGGAGCAATTGTAGCAGGGCAGCATCTTAGATGCTCTTTTATTTCAATATTAAAATGTTGTAAAAACAGTGTAGTTACTTATATACCAACCATGGTGACCTCTCTAAAACTTCAGACCTCTGGATAAAGCAATTGTGCCGATTCAATCACTAGTCACCTGTATTCTGTGTTAGGAATTAGAAGCATCAAGAAATTTCTCAGCACTGAAATCCTCCAAATTCCACTTCTTCGACCTTGGAACACCATGCTACCAGTGGCCTGTATGCAATGCCATGGGATTGAGAAGCATCAGGAAGTTTCTCCTCACTAGTTTCTTCTACCTAGGAACACCACACTTTCAGTTTGCACTGACTTGCGATGAAGACTACTACTTTAATAGCTCCAAAATAGTCTTCAACGCATTTCAAGAACCTCCAATGTTTGACAAAAAAAAGAGAGAGAGAAACAATGAACATGATAGCATTCAAAGGGTCATGCAATCAAAATAACTTTGAATAATTAACTGCTGCCAAAGCTATATTACAGAGCCAATTAACAAGACATTTCTGATTTCTTGGCCTCCTCAAATCAATCAATTCAAATACAAGCTACATACCATCGTTATCAATACATAGTGTAGGTAAAAAATCCCAATTAACTCTAGGAGTTTCCTATCAAGCAACAATTTTACAGCTGCAACAGCATGAAACATATGTGACGCCTAAAAGCAAATGCCAAACTCCAACCACATGCATATGGAAGAAAGAACTTCTAGATCATAAAACATAAGTTACGATGCATTAGAACTTAGAAATGCAAATTTAGGCAAGCATAGTACTAAAGCTTGGAAACATGCTACAAATAGTTTCTGCAACTATATGGTTCTACAACTGGCAGTACAAAATTTTCTTTTGGGATACATAACATTGGATCTTTTATCAGAGCCTCAATCACCCCAAATCTACCGCTTGCCACCACCTCCACCAAGCTTTGGGCCTTTACCGGGCTTGGGGGCATTGCCTTTCCCAGCAGTCTTCTGAGATTTTGCCATCTCGGCCTTCTTAGCTTTCTTCTCGTCCTTGGTCTTCTTGATGCGTTCCTTGATCTCACTGTCACAAAAAGTAATGTATTTAGAGGTCGCCCTAATTTGCCATGGCAATAATGTGGTAAGAATATGAATAGAGTTTAGAAAACACAATGCTATCAACACTATACTTAACCAGCCGTCAGTTATAAGATTGTCTCAAAGACTCGGACAAGTCAAATTATTTTCAGGACTCTGACAAGAACTGAACTTTTAAAAAACAGAATAGAATGGTGGGCTAAACATGCTTACAAAATAGTTGGCACTGGAGGATCAGGAAAAAGAGATAAATATCATCAATTGATTACTAACAACGAAAAACTGGCATAAAAACAAGTAGGCTACACTAAGGCATCTATGAAAGATTGAAAGGTAGCATACCGGAGGGCAGCTTCCCTAGCAGCATCGCGAACCTCTGGTTTCTCAGTTCTCTTCTTCTGGATGACTTCAAGGGTGGCACCAACAATTGACCTGGAGTATGGTTTCTTGGTGGTGCGGCGCCTCTTCTTAGCAGCTTCAGCATGGATGTCCTTCAAACACAAATGACCACAGTTAGTAAATATAGGCATTAGCAGTATAAAGCACATGAGCATAGCACTAATGGATTTTTTTTTTAGGGAAAGGCCTCCCCCGCTTTATTTGCAACGAAACAAAGTATACAATAGGTTCACAGCATTTAAGCGCAGAGACTATTCAAGGCGTGCCCAACAAACATAGCATAGCAACAATGAATCAATGATAGATGCTCAGACAGATAAAGTATAAACTTCTGCAGTACAACTCATATTATGAAAAATCAGCACCACTGACCACTAAAAACTATCAAACCAAACTATTCTGTTTTTCACAATTTGTTGGCAGTGCAACCAGAGTTGTAATCCTGTAACAGAGTTTATCATAATCCAGTGCAAATAGATCATTACAACAAAACATACTCAGCTGGACAACAACGATACCTTCTTGTGCTGCTTCCTGTACATGGCGGTCCATGTGAGCTTGGCTGGCTTCAGGCGGTTGTGGAAGTAGCGCTTGCACTTTGAGTTCGAAAAAAGGAACACCTGAAAAGTTTAGAAAAATAGGCTCAGACACTATATTTAATTCCCATCATCTATCCGAGAATTCACAATGTAAAGAAATCACCTGTGAATCTGCACGGATAAATCTGATACCCTTCCCAGGGTAGATCTTGGCACCACTGAAACGGCACAGCTCTGTCCTGCAAAACAGAAATTCCGTTGCATATTACGTATCAAAATATCCATCCATCATAGTCATAGAGGATATAACCAACAACATAAATATGAGCACGGAGGGAAAATACATACTTGAGAACCATCTTTACTGCTGCCTTGACAAATCTTCAATGTCCCTTGGCCTGTAGATTGTAAAGACAAAATCACTATCAGTGACAATAAAACTAGATGGCATCAGACACTAAAATGTATACATTGCAAATATAAATTACACACCAATGTTGAAATCACAAGGCTGTGTTTTATCATTACAGGTGGCAAAAAAGAAAATAACACAAGAATAGCAGAAAAGGTGCAATGTGGCACAGCACGAGACAGCTATAAATACTGCATTGCTTAAAGCAGCAACATTGAGAAATCTGACATCAACAAAATCAGAAACTTCCCACCTCATCATGCCATCTTCAATCCAACACTACAACATTACAGCAAATGTGATACCGGAAGAATTGCTACACTGACGGAATACAATCAGAAATGAGTGCCGAACAGCACCAACGGATCCATCACAAAATTCCTCATGGCAGCGTCAATCAAACACTACAGCAACATGGCAGTAACCAAGCGAGTACATACTACGCACGAACAAATCACCCGAGGAATATAACTAAGGCACCGGATTCAGACAGATCAGACCGTCAACAAACCTACCACCCGGGATTACAGGAACCACGAACTTCACAAACTAACAACAACTGCACGCCTAATCATAGAACAAACACAGTAAGGGGTGGAGCAGGAGACGCCATCGCGTGGCGAAATCGCTGGAACAATGCGTCTGATAGGAGATGGGAGAATCGGGACTCACCTGCAGCAAACCCTAGCGCCTCCGCCGCCGCCTCCGGTGCGGCGCGCATGAGAGTTGAGAGGCGTCTTTATACTAGGGCCAGTGGAGGAGGGAGTGGATCCGGGCCGTTTGATCGGTGGGAGATGCGTCATGGACGGCAAGATTGGATCGTACAGTTGACGGGCTGGGCCAAGAACAATCAACATTGGGTCCAGATCACCCTTGTGGGCCTCAAGGCCTTGCTATTGCATGTCAACGGGCCTGCCAAGTTCCAACTGTGTTTCCTGCTTTTTTTTTCCTTGTATCTATGTATAAATATAAATACGATGCCCACTGCTCCCTGAAATGAAAATTGCAAATAGCAACGGAGCTACGATGAAAATAATTCAAAGACAAACTATAAACATGCAACCCCCTACTGCCTCCGTCCCTGATTGTTGCAAATACAACTGCTCCACTGCTTCCTGAAAGTTAAGTGAAATGAAAATTGCAAAACTTATGAAAAAGCAGAATACTCAAGTGAGAAAAGATTAATGCAACCATAGTTACTGGGGAAGTTTTCCTGATAAAAGATTAATTTAAGTGTCACGCTTGGTTTCGACGCAAAAAAAAATCTCTCCTCGATGGTCCATTAACGGATATAATTGTTAAAAAAAGTATGAATAAACGTAAGGTCCCTAGCTAATCAATATTACTTTTCATCTCTTACCGATTCATATTGTAATACAATACTTACATAGATTTCTTTTATTCTTACCTCGTTGTGATTTATTTTAGTTACTCACTGTAACACCCTAATTTTTATCTTTTGCAATTTAATAAAATTAATTAGAATTCTCTAGAATTTGTTTGAGTTTGTTTAAAGCCTTAAGGTTTCTTTGTGAATTTATTAGGCATTAAAATCTTTTTTCTAAATTAACTTAATGAACAATAAGTTTATGTGTGTTGCATTAATGATGGTTGCATTTCTTATTCCTTTAGTGCAAAATGGTTTAAAAATGCGTTTATACGATTGTTAGGTTCTCTGAGAATTCTTTCGAATTTTACTGGAATTAATTCTCTTTTTTCTAGAGCTAAATCTATTTATTAGAAGGCTCTAGATTCTTATTCATGGGATCCGAGTATTTTATTTGGATTCCTTGTGTCCCAATCTATCTCTAGGAATTTACCTAGGATTTTTAGGATTTTCAGAGTATTTTCACGGTTTAAATGAATTATCTAGAATTTTTTGGATTTTTCTTTCACGAGAAATCATTTCTAAAAATCTAATCCTATCCTACCGGGCCAAGCCTGTGGACTCGACGCAATCGCCCCACCTCCTAGCCTAGCCGACCCACTTTGGCCCGCCAAGGCCCATCTGAACCCAGTTGCACTGCAGGGCTGCCGCGCAGATGAGCCATGCGCCGCCGCCGCCAGCCATCCTTGGCTTCCACACCAAGGCAGCCGCGCCGTCCCTGCGCCCTATAAAACACGAATCCCTTGGCCTGCTGCCTCCGCCTCCGCCTCCGCCTGAGGACTCGCCTGTGTAGCGTCGCCACCTTGCAAGCACACTGGCCGAGCCAAGCTCTATTGCCGCCTTTCCGCCCGATTGGCCGCGTCGAAGCACTGCCGGAGCAAGCCGACGCCGCATCGTGCTTCCCCTCGCCGTACCGCACACCCACCTCCAGCTCTTGTCGCTATCCGGCCACCGGAGCGCCGCCAATCGAGGTAGATCTCAGACCGAGCCACTGCCGTGGTTGGTCGTCCACTGGCCGATTCCGGCTGTCCTTCTTCACCTCGGCCACCGATGAGGCCTCCCGTGACCTCGTCGTCACCTCCTCTCTCCAATGCGCCCTGCCGCCACATCCCTAGCTCGCGGAGCGTCGGCAAGCCGGTCGGTCAAAGCCACCGCAGGCATGGCCCAGTGATTGCAGATAGGCCCCTAGCTAAATCTATAATTATTTGTCCTTTTCTTGTGTCTAGTATAGTTGTAGAAAACCCCTAAATAGATTAGTTCTTTTCATTCTAACCCAAGCTCTACGCTTTTACAGATCTAACCCTAACCTTTACCATTTTTGCGAGTACTGTTTCATGTGTCTTACTGATCTTCCTTGCTAATCACTATAATCTAGAGTTAATTACATCTGGATCCTTGAAACCATGTGATGGGTCCATAGACCTGGGGTACCTAACGGGGACTGCTATCCCGCAATATTCAGCCCAACAAAGGGCATGGCCACAACATGCACCTGGGCCAGCCCAGGTGCACACAGCCAGGCCGAGATCACGATCCGGTCAACCAACCGATCCCTCCGACCAGGAGGCCTGGTCGGCACCCTGACCGGAGGGACCCAGCCGGAGTGGGACCGCAGTTCGACCCCGACTGAGTACTCCTGACCAAGCTCTCCAGGTTGAGTGCTCCGACCTAGTTCCTCGACCAAGGACCAGCCGTACCACCTGCGCCGACCCCCCGACCGGGGATGCCTGCCCGGAGAGGGCCCAGGGAGCAGGTGGGGACGGATTACGAGGCAGCACCTAAGTCAACCGACTGTACGCAGAGACCTACCCGCTATGGTGTAATGGCCTGACGAGGAGAATAGGGACCGAGGATGGAGGCCATATCGTATCCACTGGCATGGGATTCGACAAGACTAGGCAACATCCGTACACTCACTCTCTTATCCTCCCCCGACCTATAAGGCTGTCCCCTTTACTATAAAAGGGGATGGACCCCCACTTCTCTCTGACTGAATTCTATCTCTCGCTCTTTGATAAATCTCTCCATCTCATGCACACGCGCACCCTCACGCTACACACTCCCAACACTTAGCGCACGCTTGGGTTCCTACCACTCTCCCCCACCGTGGTGAGAACAAGGCCAGGACTCAGGCACCCCATCTCTTCCTCCTCTTGTTTGTACCCCCCGCTGCAAACTTTGAGCACCTGGACTCAGGAATAAAGTCGACGACCGACCCCTGACTGGACGTAGGGCACGTTGCCCGAACCAATATAAATCCTGTGTCATTGCATGCTTGGCCATATCCGATTAACGCACGGCAAAACTACAAATAATTACTTGTCGGTTAGATTTCGCACCGACATCACGTTTATCAAATATCTTTCATATTTTAACTCCATTTCCAGTGAATCTTGCGCTCACGCGATCCTTGCAATGCGTAGGATAGTTTTAAAATGTTATTTTAGTACGATTTTATTGTTTGATGTACTCTTTCTTATTAGATGTATTTGTCTGCTTGTTTAGTTATTTTGGATGATTGTGTGACGCTAGAAGGAGCGTAGTTCAAGGAATCTCAAGAAGACTTCGAAGACTCTGAACAACAACATGACTTTAAGGAAGGCAAGTTGTGCCCTTGATCACATTCTGTCCTATACAACATTAATATATGATGAAACATATGATATGCACGCTTGAGTCTTAATTTGATGGATCCTAATTAAGGATTTACCTAGCTTCCATATTATCCCTTATCAATCTGGGTTTTACTTTATTGTTGGGCAACCTGGGTTTTACTTTATTGTTGGGTAGCTATGCTAGTTGATATACCTGGTTTATGGTGGGAAGTAATGAACAATGATGAACCTAATTTATTTTATGTTATGCACCTTTGTTAATTACAACATCTCACATGCCTTAATTGGAACATCGAGTGACCACGCAGGAAAATAGGACATCCATAAGACCAATGGGCTCTGATCTTGGCTAATTAATTAGATACTCTAGTTTGTGATAGTCTTACCGAAAGGGCAAGAGGGATCCATAGGTTGTGCAATGGCTTGTCCAGTCAAGGGGTGTACGCACCACTTGGGGGAGGGTTCATCCCTTTATGAGGAAACCTTAGGAAAAAAATTGCATGCAGTCAGGCTGCAGACGGAGTGCCCTGCAGTCCGTCGCCCGATGCCCTCCACGTGGGATCGGACGGAGGCACCCTCGCTCAGCTCGATAGTCGCTGGCTCAATGACGTGTGCGCCGTCCGCGTGGTACTTTCTGTCCGCAGCTCAGCTCGGCTCGCTCATCGTGCGTCCACCGCGATCCTCGCGATCAGTTGCCCTCTTCAACTACCCCGGCAACGGCACCGCCATGTCCATCGACTGCTGATCCAAGGCGACTGCTCTCTCCATTGTTTCTTTCATTCGTTCGTTCGGTCATTCCACAACAACAATTAGCAGATACAAACGTCAATGAGCCATACTTGTACAGGCGAATAATGTTGTTACATATAATTCCCAAGTGCAAGAAGCCATGAACACAACGCAAATGAAAATAACAAATAATGTTGTTACGTATAATTCTCAAACAATATAAATGAGTTACATGACTGATATAGATAACAAATATATGGTCCCAACACAGCACAAATGAAAAATAAAATTATGTGTAACACAACAAGGTCATTTGTTTTCTTGATTTGGCACTCCATCAAAATTTAATTTCTTAACAGCAGGCTGTAATGTGGTAGCTTGATCAACTCCCAGTAACAGATTTGTATATCCTCCTTGGATATACGGAGCACCAACTGTAAAGTGCGGCATTGAGATATTGGCACATCCTTCTTGGATCAATGGAGCTGCCATGAAGGAAGATTGTCCGTACACATTATTTGCAAAGTTTGGCATTGCGCTGCTATCATCAATGGTACCATCGTTAAGATCTGTATGATATAATATGAAATTATTTATAAAAAGTTACATGCAAGCAAATCAAATATGAAAAGTGAATATAGTCCAAATCATATGACTTACGATAAATTGCTCTAGGTCAGCATCTTCACATCCTTCATATCTATTATTTGCTGCATTTATTGAATCTTGCCCTATATTCAAACATACGACGTTAAATACAAATGCAACAAAAAAGGAAAACATCCTAGAATGGGTAGGATCATTACCTTTCTTTCTACCACTTTTGTTTTTCTTTCCTTTATTCTTTTCAAGGGAGATGGTCCCTCATTTACTCTTTGGGCCTTTTACCACCCGAGGAATTCTAAATGATATTTGACCTCAGAATGTATCTATAGCACAATCAATTAAAATTGGAGGAACCTCATTGGCTTTTTCTTGCATCTTGCTTAGAGAATTATCTGCTTCCAAATCAAAGTTACCTATTGCATTCTCCAAATAATCAAGAAGTTCTTTTGACTGTGAACACTTCAATGCAACGGATGTTGCCTTTCGTGAGATACATGCAGCTTGGGTTTTCAAACTTTTCTT
Organism: Setaria italica; assembly: GCF_000263155.2. Lineage (NCBI taxonomy): Eukaryota > Viridiplantae > Streptophyta > Magnoliopsida > Poales > Poaceae > Setaria > Setaria italica. The sequence continues at coordinate 7,427,356 of NC_028451.1, read as the reverse complement.
CTCAGATCCTTGTTTCTCAATATAGAATCCTCTCTTTGCATATTTTGTCCATCTGTTAAGTATATATTGTGATGGTAACATGAAAACATCGTTTACATTGAACACTTTGAGCGCATGCTTGCACAATATACCTATAAGATGTGGACGTCATATTTCAGCAATTTGTATTAGAAATTATACTATTGCAATTTAAACCTTGTATACATACCTATGGATTCGTACTTTCGGCAAGCACATGCAATGGTAAAATCTGCTTTGTTGAATACAACCGTTGCTCCATAGTCAGAGTACGTATGTGTAACCATATATGTCAAAACTGAACCCTCGCTGGGTAACAATCTACAAGAAAATGAAAAATGTTCCTCAAATTCTTTAAACATCCTCCTTGTATATGAATCGGCCGCGGTCTTCAATAGAGGGATGCAAGTAACTAGCCTCTTTCGACGTGATTGGAAATCTTCATCCAACTCATTTTCACAAAGACTAACAGAAACCTTCTCGCATTCTACAAGGAGCTCCGAAAGACCCAGTTTTCTACGAAATCTTTTCTTGAATACATTATTCATACCTTCACTCCTTTGAGTGGAGTTCATATCAGCTGTAAATGAGTCACAATGCACAGCAGCCCACTTTGCTCTCAAATCATATAGGTTTAACATCCATTCATTGTCCTCAAGTTTGTAGTCACACAACAATTTATCCCACTTCTTCTTGAAGTAAAACTCAGATTTGTCTTCATACACACATCTCTTAAAATCAGGAAGAAATTTCTCCAGATGCTCTTGAATTACATGATTAAGATGTTTAGCAGCATTTAAATAAATGTGCCATAAACAAAGACGATAGCTTGTGTTTGGGAATACATAAGCAATTGCGCCCACCATGGCCGCATCTTGATTAGTAAAAATTGTACTAGGATGCTTGCCTGACATTGCTATTAGAAAGGTTTCAAATAGCCAAACAAAAGATTCAATAGTCTCATTAAACAATAATGCAGCCCCAAAAATGATTGTCTGCTTGTGATGGTTGGTTCCCAGTAGTGGAGCAAAAGGCAATTCAAACTTATTAGTCTGAAACGTGGTGTCAAAAGACACAGCATCACCAAAACATGCGTAATCCATGATAGACTGACCATCTGCCCAAAAGAAATTAGCCATTCTACCATCTTCCTCATCTATTTCAATGGCATAAAAGAATGATGGATCCTTTGTTTGCTTATTTTTCAAGTATTCCAACAATGTTTGTGCGTCATTGGATTCTAAATACTTCTTGCGCTGTCGACCAATCTCATTGTTGCAATCCATCCGTGTGAATGGCACTTTGTCAACTCCTCGATAAAATTGTACCATAAACTCAAACACCTGGGCTGGCTTGATCCCGCCATCCCTCATTTGGCCAATTAGTTTCTTGTCTGCTTCTTCAACACTTCGTTGGGACCTCAGCTTCTACCTTTTATTTGGACTAGCTAGGTAATGATTGTGATCAAGCACAACCTTATACACTGTCCACACCCCCTCCTTGCTAACACTAAACTGAACACGAGCATTGCAACCTGTCCTTGTAGTGTGTTTTGATGATTATGTTTGTCCATGACCTTGACTACTGCAAACTATATATTTGTGACAGATACTGCCATCTGCTCGACACTTTATGTCACTCTTTCTAATACTGAACCCAATTTTGCCTGCATATGTGTTGTACATATCGTAAGATTTCTCCTCAGATTCGAAAGACAATCCAACTTCAGGAACAATCAAAGTTTGTCCAACTTTATCAGCCACCTATTATATAATGAGCATAGAGTTAAAAGGTACCTTAGAAAAATATGAAATATTATGATCTCACTTGAATTTTATTATTCAAGTTGCTTCAATTACCTCATCTGGCATTTCATTCGCCATGGCTTCTGTGGTGATCAACTCGGTATCTCTGTATTATGTGCGACCTAGCATGTGCTCACGCATGTAAATGTGCTCACGGATTAGAAATAGGCGGAGGGCGTGTACAATCATCAAACAAAAAAAAGCTAACTGTACCTGAGTTATCTGCTGATCATTCGCTCCAGGTTCTCCAACGATTCTAGAGGAAGATGGCATCTGATGAGCGTGTGTGTTCCTAGCTTCCTGCACTTGGGAATTATATGTAACAACATTATTTGCATGTACAAGTATGGCTCATTGACATTTGTATCTGCTAATTGTTGTTGTGGAATGACCGAACGAACGAATGAAAGAAACAATGGAGAGAGTCCATGGCGGTGCCATTGCCGGGGTAGTTGAAGAGGAAGCAGCAGGAGATGCACGTCCAGAACTGGAGCGAGGTGAAGATGCCCACCTTCCAAGTCGTACGTGCGCGCCTTCCATGACGGCGAGTGGGACGTGCCGGTGGAGGCGGCCGAGGAGGAGGCCGTGGGGACGAGCAGGAGGAACGGCAACTGATCTGATCACGAGATTACACGAGCCGAGGGCAACTGATCACGAGGATCGCGGTGGATGCACGGTGAGCGAGCCGAGCGAGCCGCGGACAGAAAGTACCACGCGGATGGCGCATACGTAAATGAGCCAGCAACTATCGAGCCGAGCGAGGGTGCCTCCGTCCGATCCCACGTGGAGGGCATTGGGCGACGGACTGCAGGGCGCTCCGTCTGCAGCCTGACTGCATGCAATTTTTTTTCCAAACCTTAGCGGATTATCAATTATTAGGGAATCTTTGTAAAGGTCTCGTAGCGTTCCTATGCAATCATACCTCGGTAGTGTGATAACTGCCTACTTTTACACAGCATGGTTGGATCTAAAGTTCTTCTAAACTTTTACACGACTTATGATGCAACTGTACAACCATACTAAAGTTTCGTCGACATTAGATAGCCATATGGAGGGCCACCGTTGTCCATCGACTAGGATATGCACAACCAGGAACAATCTTTCAGAGCCAAGATAATTTTTCGCTGGATTGGTGGGATTTCGGGTTTCCATGTGTACTTGCATGTCCAAAACATCATCTTTAACTGACCGGAGGTAGTAGCATATTTGTCTTACTCTCTGTATCAAACAAAAGATTCTCTTCAAGTTGGTACCTCCAAAATGTCAAGAAGAAAAGTCATTTTCGATAATAAAGCAAAAAAAAAACCATCAATATCAAAAGGACCGATATAAAGGAAATTTTTAGAAAGCCATATAAATTTGGAAGGTACTCGCCAATAGAAGCACTGCAAGACTTCTTGGCTAACTTTCAAGGACAATATTACACCTATTATGAAGATAATCCCCTTAAGAAAACGCTCTCTTTTTTTCATCACTACTAGGGAATGGACCTTTCATCCACGGCCTCAGTACCGATTGCATTTTAGCTCGGTACTAATAAGAGTATTAGTACCAGATCTACGGATAGGTCCCGAGATGGCCTCCGTGATCCGCTTTAGTATTAGGTGGGGGCTCCATCTGGTACTAAAGCTCCCCCTCTCTGCTGTCCGTCTTCTTATCCTCTATCTCTCTCGATCTCCTCTCTCAGCCCTCTCGAGCTCACGGCGATGGCGGGTGGGCGAGCGGGAGCTGGCGGAGGGGCCGGGTGGAGCCGGAGGCGGCGGGAATGGTTGATGTCGCCTAAAACTTGCCGCACAAAATAGTTTCTTTATACTATATATATATGCAGTGGTCTTCTTTGGGTGCGTCCTTTCTTTTCCATCAATTCCTGCATGTCGACCACCGGTGCTGCAGAGCTCTTGCAAGCTGAGGCATTGCTTTGGTGCCACGGCTTCGGCTACCTCAAATCCATGGCGCTGCAGTGCGCGATCAAGCTTAGGATCCCCAACGCCATCCACAGAAGCGGCGGCACCGCCTCGCTGCCCGAGCTGCACGCCGCCATCCCCGTCGCCGCGAGCAAGCGGCCATGCCTGTCTCGCATCATGACGTTCTTGGCCGCATCGGGGATCTTTGGAGTGGAGACTCCGGCAAACGGCGAGGTCACCGGCGACGTGCGCTACAGCCTCACCGCAGCATCTCGCCTCTTCATCAACGACGACGACGATGGCGATGCCAGCAGTGGCCGCACGTGCCTGTCGCCGCTCATCCTCCTGTTCTTCACGCCGCTCCATTTCATGGCGTCCCAAAGGCTGGCCGAGTGGCTCATCAAGGGCGAGGAAGACGCCGTGGCGGCGTCGGCGGCGGAAACGACGCCGTTCGCGATGGCGCACGGGGCGGGTTTCTACGATTTCGTCAGCCGCGACGCGGCGTTTGGCGCGTGCTTCGACGCGGCGATGCGTTCCGACAGCCGCTTCGTGTCGGAGATCCTCGTCCGCGAGTGCGGCGAGGTGTTCGCGGGGGTGGCGTCGCTGGTGGACGCCGGTGGCGGCGACGGGACGACGGCGATGGCCATTGCAAGGGCGTTCCCGCACGTGAGGTGCTCGGTGCTGGAGCTGCCGCACGTGGTGGACGCCGCTGCGGCTGCTGGTAGCACGGTTGAGTTCGTTGCAGGCGACATGTTGGAGTTCATCCCTCCGGCTGAGCTGGTTTTGAAAACACTAGGATGAAGCTCCTGAGACATGTTTCTTTTGTTGATTGCCCGGTATGGTCACTCTTAACCATTTTTGTCCTATCGATAATTCAATATTCTGCTGTGCTCGGTTTTAAAGATTCCGGTCCTAATTAAACTGTGCTATCCGAAATCCTTATTAACATCACCACATACAAGTGAACAAGCAATAAGCTTTATACTTTGCTGCATATAGTTCAAAATTTATTTTGCTTTCTGTTACGATTCTAGTTGCATTAAGCTTTTGGTGATTAATGATGTTTCGACTAAAAGGGATATGATAAACTACTTGTTGGTAATGGTTACCATGGGAAATTGCTAAATTAGATTATGTTAATTTTCTGATGTTTCATTTGATATTGGTTGTATAATTTTATTGGTCACATGATATAAGGAAATAATTATATGAGTAACCTATCTCCTTGGATAGGGGCATGACATTCTCATGGCTACAATGCTTAATGGAGCTGCTATCATGGATGGAGCACTGCTTTTGATTGCAGCAAATGAAAGTTGCCCCCAGCCCCAGACATCCGAGCATCTTGTAGCTGTTGAGATCATGCGTGTCCAGCATATCACCATTTTGCAGAACAAGATTGACCTTATCCAGGAAAGTGCAGCGATGAATCAGCATGAAGCAATCCAAAAATTCATCCAGGTCAATACTTGTCACCATCTCGTTATAGCACGTGTCTTGTCTTTCAAGATCTGATCCTTTTTTGCTCATTGAGCAGGGGACTATAGCTGAAGGTGCTCCTGTGGTGCCTATATCTGCCCAGCTGAAATACAACATTGATGTGATCTGTGAATACATTGTGAAGAAAATCCCCATCCCTGAAAGGAACTTCACCTCACCTCCTAATATGATTGTTATTCGCTCCTTTGATCAGAGGTTGATGAAATTAAGGGTGGTGTAGCTGGTGGCAGTATCCTTAGGGTATGTACGTCTCAATCATGGTGCTATTGTTTTGTTTTCCTTGTGGTTGATATGAACAAAACAGCAATGCTTCTTTACAGGGAGTTCTGAGGGTTAACCAGAAGATTGAAGTTCGCCCTGGCATTGTCATGAAAGATGAAAATGGCAACATCAAATGCACCCCAATCTACTCAAGGATTGTCTCGCTATATGCTGAGCAGAATGAGCTCCAGTTTGTTGTGCCAGGAGGGCTGATTGGTGTGGGAACCACAATGGACCCAACTCTAACACGTGCTGATAGACTGGTGGGCCAAGTTCTCGGTGAAGTTGGCTTGCTACCTGATGTTTATGTAGAGCTTGAGGTTTGCACAATCTTTGTCCCTTCATAATTTCGGATGGACGGAAATAGTCGTGTGCATCATCGAACCTTTGCTTTGCATCAATTTCTTCCTTCTCCGGAGGCTCCTGGGTGTAAGGACGAAAGGTACAGAGAAGGCAGGGAAGGTGTCCAAGCTCACCAAGGGCGAGATCCTCATGCTTAACATGGGATCCATGTCCACAGGCGCCCGCGTGCTCGCTGTTAAGAACGATCTTGCCAAGCTACAGCTCACTGCCCCTGTCTGAACAAGCAGAGGAGAGAAGGTTGCCTTTAGTCTAGTCGTCGTGTTGAGAAGCATTGGCGCCTTATCGGATGGGGCCAGATCCAGGCCGGTACGACACTTGAAGTACCACCCTGCCCGTTGTGAAGCATCATCCTCGACGGTGAGCTGAAATTCAGTGCTGAGGAGAGAACATGAGTCTGTTGGTAGACCTGTTTCCGTGTTACTGCTGATTCAGTCTTAGCCACTAGTTTGATTTTGTTTCTTCGAAGTTACCATGAAATCCTGTGAACATTAGCAGGTTGGAGATCAGTATTATTTTGTCGACGTTGATGGTAGTGTCATCTCGGGTTGAATGTTATCGCACCTACTTTTCACTATTTTTGGGTTGGCTACTTCAAGAAGCCTACGGCGCCGGAATCTATGTCATTGTGCAAATTTGCAATTCAATTGCAATGTTCATTGATCACGAATCAGGGCAATTCAGGAATCTAGCGCCGGAAAAAAAATCATCTCATCAACATACATTTCATGTTTCCAGAGGGTGGTGTCATCTATGTTGATGAGAGCTAGGGTGTGGGTGGTGAATTGCCGAGATAGCGGCAAGCGAGCCCTGCAACGCCGTGAGAGCCACGCCTCCTTTGCAGTCGCAGCCCTTATGCATGGTCAATGGGGCGGCGGCGGCAGCAACGGGATCCAGATCCAGTAGAGCTCTACGCTCCATCCAACAGGAGACCCGATCCCGTTAAGGTTACGGGTTCAAGTGGTTTGCAATTCCGAGTCCGAGTTGCAGTAGTTTGCGATTCCTTTGCATCACATACCATCAAATACATATCTTCCATAATTCCGGTAGTATTTGCAAGCCGCAGAAGTGAAGTCGTTGGATCTCAGGCTCGGCGGCGCCTACCCACTGTCCAGAATTGTAGATGGAGCAGGGCACAACGCCGGCGACCTACCTTCCGGACGAGCTCGTCGTCGAGATCCTCGCGCGCCTGCCGGCCAAGTCGCTCTGCCGCTTCAAATGCGTCTCCCACCGTTGGCGCCGCCTCATCTCCGACCCCGTCCACCGCGCCCGGTTCGTGCAGACCCTTTCCGGCTTCTTCTTCCTTTCCGACGAAGGCCCCAGATTTCGCTTCGCTGCTTTACCGTCGTCTGTTACTCCTCTCGAGGAAGACGGTGACGGCCCGCCTCTGGTGGACGCCGCCCTCTCCTTCCTGCCCCCTAGATGCGGGAAGATCGAGATGCTGGACTCCTGCAACGGGCTCCTCCTCCTCCGCTGCTACAACGAGCTCTCATCTTCTCCCCCGCCCCCGTTCTACGTCGTGTGCAATCCTGCCACCAGGGAGTGGGTGGCCTTGCCGCAGCCGAGGTACAACGGTTACGGACAAGGCGCCAGGACCTGGTACGCTGCGGTAGGCTTCGATCCGGCCATCTCCTCGCATTTCTATGTGTTTCAGGTGGTGGAGGTGGATGATGGCATGACCCGATGTTCCATCGCGGCGGTGGAGGTCTACTCATCTGAAACTGGCACATGGGTTCTAAGGGAATGCAAGCCTGAATGGATCGACTTTTATGGCCGTATGACCTACTTCAATGGCTCCCTACATCTTCCTATCGAGCACGAAGAAGTTGTGTCGGTGGATCCCAACGGTCAGTCATGGAAGGTAACCCAAGTACGTCACTGTGAGGATCATGGCCATAGGGAAGGCCGTGGTTATGTAGGCCATTGTCGAGGGCGCTTGATTTACGCGAACAATGACCGCAAGTATGATGTGCTGTCAATATATGTTCGTGAGGACCAAGCCAGTAGGGAGTGGATCATGAAGCACAACGTTAGCAAGTCCGATCTACTTTTTGAGCCATGGAAGCATATGCTGAAACCAACCTACTACATAGCTGGATTTCATCCGGATGGTGATTTGGTTTTCTTCTACGACCGGACACGGAACATGCTGATTTCCTATGATATGAATCACGGTGATTGGCATGTTGTTTGCACTCTCGAAGACTTCAAACACGCCCATCACCCGTTTTTTCCATACGTCCCATGGTACTCAAGGGGACTGGCATCACCAAATATCAACTAGAAGTGCTTCACGTTCTCCACACTACAAGGCTGATATTTCTAATCTCTATTGTTCATATGACATCGACGCCTTGAGAAAGATAGCGAACAAATTTTGGTACTCCTTTGTGTCACTCAGTAGAGATAAGTGCCATAGATGAAATTCAGAAATTCCGAACTTTTCTTGTTTTTATAAAATAGAAACTAGATCTTCTTGTTTTATATATCCTTGGAAAATCGACTGATGGTGAGACGGTGGTGTCCATTTTGTTAATTAAATCGGTTTTGTGTTGAGGAATTAGTTGTACTGATCTTTAGTTTCACTTGTCGACTTGTAAGACAAAATTCGGTGTTGTTTAGACTTTAGACCCAGTGGTGTTTGTGTTAGTCTGATGCTCGTTTCTGGTACCCGCCGTGAATTCAACGAGTCCAATTAATCCGCTTCTTCTTCTTGTTTGGGAGTATATACTTTTTTTTTTGGAAAGTTCCTGTTCTTCTACCATTCTGCTGCGATTTCTCTACGAGCAGTTTTTCAATCTCTTCGTGCAGATTCCGCCGTCCCCACCTCGAGGATGGAGGCAGGGAGCTGGTGCCCGGCGCGGCCTACCTCCCCGATGACCTCATCGTCGAGATCATCTTCTCGGCTGCCGGCCAAGTTGCTCTGCCGCTTCAAGTGGCAGTCAGTGGTGTGGGGATTCGCTCTTACCGCTGGGGCAGAAGGCGGCAGTGCCAGCCAGAGAAGGAGCCGGTGAGGGGCAGAGGGAGAGATCCAACCGGAGGTACTCTGCAAACTTTCGATCACAACAAAGGGGCTATATGCATATATTCGGATAGCGATTATTGATTGCGATCCAAAATAGGGGGTTATTTGCATATAACAGGGGGTTAAATACAAATCTTCGGATCGATCCAATCCAGGAGTCTTTCTGAAAATGCTCCTAGCCGGACGCCGGCGACATGGCATCCGGCGAACTCGCGCCGCCTCCGGCCGCGTGACCCCCGCTGGCTCCGTGGCCAAGCATCTCGCGCTCTCCTCCGCGACCAAGCCGCTGCTTCCGGTCTCGGGCGCGGGCCACGGCGGCCTCCGCCGTAGTCTGCTGCGGTCGGGGAGGAGACGTCGCAGGAGAGGAAGACGCACTCGCCGAAGCTCACGCGGTTGGCTCCGCTTGTCGTCGCCCCGCGAAAACCGGCCGCCGGTTCTAGATTTTCACCTCCAGGTATTTATCCATAGCCCAAACTCTACTATGCACACAGTCATATCTAAAAATCTCAGTATGTGTACTCCAATCTGAGTTATGTCGGTTCAAAACTGAAACTCGATCAGGCCCTCGCGTCGTCCTCCCTAGGCAGCACGAGGGCGCTCCGCGCGTCGGAAAAAAAAAGGCGCCGCCACCCTCACTAGCTGGCCGCCACGGCCGCCGGCAGCCCCTCCCACCCTCCTCTTCCCTCGCCTCCCCTCCTTTCCCCTCTCTCCTTCTCTTCTTTTTTCCTTATGCTTCTTCCCATGGTAGTTATGGTGGCGCGGCGGTCGGCTCTTGCGGCTTCGCGGCGTGGCTGCCGACGGCTCCCGATCTGTGCTTGGGGTGGACGGATCCACATCTCCTCTAGCCGGATCCGGCCTTTCCCCCTGTCGTGGCGTCCCTGTTGGCCTCTGAGCCAGCGCTAGCCAGCGACGGCGAGCTGGCTCATGGCGCCCGCAGCGAGGACGCCTGCGCGCGTGCGGGGTCGGCTGGTGACGACGGGGACGCCCGCGCCCGTCACCAATGCCCAGGGACACAGGGTGGCCGCTGCTATGTTGCAAGATGGCGTCGCGGCTGCCGCTTTGGTGGGTCGATGCGCGCGAAGATGCGTCCGTGGTGCCATGGTGGCGTGGCCGGTGTCTGTGAGACGGCACTCGGCAAAATTTAGACTCTTCGCCGAGTGTTCTTCCGTCTAGCACTCGGCAAAGGTGCCGTTACCGTGACTGTCCGTCAACGCCTTTTTGCCGAGTATTTTGTTTTGCCGAGTGTTTTTTGGTACTCGGCAAAGCGTTTGCCGAGTGCCCGACGTTTGACACTCGGCAAATCCACTGTTTGCCGAGAGAAAGTACACTCGGCAAACTCTTTGCCGAGTGTTTTTGGGCCTTCGCCGAGTGCCTGGGGCACTCGGGAAACGTCCTGTTTCCGGTAGTGGATGCTGTCTTACTCAAGGTATATGAGTAACCATTTATCACAAATGATGCAAGTGTGTAGATGACTAGGATTAGTAGTTTTAGTTGATGGAGATATAAGAAATTTTGATGCTACCAAAAACGAGTAAAGTAGTTATTTTATTTATTCAAATATTTGTTTTTGTTGTTTCGCGATACACATATATTATATTTACTTCAAGAGATTTTTCGCCACATGCTTAGATGGACGATGATGTCTTGTAATCATAGGCTTTGTTACTTGTGATTACTGAACAATCTTTTGACAGTTTGTGCTACATAACTGGAGCGACGAGGATTGTGTTCGGATCTTGAAACGATCCAAAGAAGCTATTTCGACTCGAGAACCAAAGGGGAAGGTGATCATAATTGATGTCGTGTTAGGATCGTCTCCGTCTAAACAGACATTGGAAGCTCAACTTTCTCTGGATCTATGCATGATGGTGCTATTTCCAGGTAAACAGAGAGAGGAGGAGAAATGGCACAAGATCTTCTTAGAAGCAGGGTTTAGTCGATACAAGATTAGTCCTGTCTTAGGATCTCGATCGTTCATTGAGGTCTATTCATAAGTAGCACCTTAATTAAAATAGTTTCCTCTCTTACAATCGAGTTTCCTGTTATATTAGCATTTTTCTGCAAGATGCGCATGTTTATTACATTAAGCTACTTTGCTTGCCACTATGCGCGTGTGAATTGACGACGGTAAGATTTAATACATTTTGTTTAGAGGGACTGTAGTGGAAGGCTTGGAGTAGGGGCAAAAAGGTGTGGATGGGCAGTGCAGGCTAGCATTGCAAGGACTCACGAGAACTACAATCTTTGAATGTTTCAATGGTTAGTGCTGTCACGTGTAGGAAGTGATCACTTTTGTCTGGCTCATGAATATAACAACCAGCGGCAGTGCCATGATTGTACCATGCCCTGAGCAGAGTACTGAAGATGCTATTAGTAACTTAGGAGTATTTATTAGCTGATGTTTTAGACAACAAAAATCAACCTAAAAACTATCTTGTTCGTGTCCGAATGTCAAGTATATATATTCATTCCGTCCCAAACTACAGGCCTTTTGAACATTTCTAGAGTGTGTTTGGTTTTGGAACGATATGGGTTGGGTTGGAGCCGACCCCCTTTTATGGGTTGGGGTCGACCCATCTCGTGTTTGGATGAGAGTGATGGAAAGGGATGGGTTCGTTCCAATCTTTTGTTTGGTTGGAGGTGTTGTGAGGGGTGGGCTGGATGCCATTTTAATACCGTTAGCAACGGGTCCCACCTCTCAGATGCAGGGCCCACATGTCATCCTCACCCACCTTATCTTCCTCCTCTGGCCACCCTCCCTCTCCCCCGCGCCACCGCTCCTCCCTCCCCCATGCTCTCCCCACGCCGGCCGCCGGTCCCCGCGCTGTTGCTCCTCCCCCTCCCCCGCACCGCCGCCGCTCCCTCTGCCCGCGCCGCTCCTCCCCTGCGCCGGCCGCCACTCCTCTCACCGCGTCCTCCTCCGCTGCTCCCCGTGATGCAAGCGGAGGGCGGCGGCGGGGGCGGTGAACAGGCGGCGGGAGTAGGCGGGGCCGGTGGGAGGGCGGAGGGGATGGGTGGCGGCAGGCAGCGGGCAAGCGGCGGCCTTAGCCGAGGCAGACGCGGGGGCGGGGAGACGCATGCATGGGAGAGCACGACGTCCGTGCAGGTCGAGTGCGTCCGCTCGTTTTGGACGGACGCTTTTGTTGGGATACGAGGTAGGCTACACTAGCGCAAATCAAAATTTCTACCGCGTATAACCAGGAAGAACTGCCGTATAAGGATCACGGGATTACCACTCGACGCACTACTGGTGCGGAAGATGTAGATATGCGTCGATGCAGTGAAGACGATCACGTAGTCGATCAACGTAGTCGTACGTAGTCGATCACGTCCAGCAGCTCCTCAGCAGCTCGTCCACGTGCACAGCAAGATCGCCTCCGGTGCCGCGGCTCGTCGTCGGCTCGTCGTGGCTCGTCGGCGGCTCGTCGATGGCTCGTCCAAGTGCTGCAGGCGCAACACCTCCAAGGTATCCACACGTGCAGGGAGGAAGCGTCGCAAGCCGGACCGCTAGATCCGCGAGTTACAACAGGCGAGGGCGTGGGAGGCGCGGCAGGTGTGTTTCGCCAAAAAGGTGTAAACCCTAGGGCGCCCCCACCCCTCTATTTATAGAGGTTCCTGATGGGCCTCTGGATCCGAGGCCCATTAGTACTCCTAAACCTAATCCAACTCGGATCAGATCCGAATTGGGCTTCCAGCCCCTTAAGTGTGTGACCCTATGGGTTCGGACACGTACAGACATGGCCCGAGTACTCCTACTCAGCCCAATAGTCGGTAGCGGCCTCTAGCAAGACGTGCCAACTCCTATACGCACACGAAGATCATATCAGACGAACCATCACAACATAATATACATGCTATTCCCTTTGCCTCACGATATTTGGTCTAGCTTCAAGCCGACCGCTCTTTCTCGATCCTGTGATTCGGAATCCCTTTGTAGGTTAACTCTTAACCGTACGTAGCATGGCCATGCATTTTTTGATCCGATCACTCGAGGGGCCCAGAGATATCACTCTCAATCAGAGGGGGGCAAATCCCATCTTGATTGACCATGTCTCATAGCATGCTTCTTGACAAACCCGAAAGCTACCTTTATAACTACCCTGTTACGGCGTAGCGTTTGATAGCCCCTAAGTAGGTCGATCCACATCTAGAATACATGCGACAATCTCAGGTCTAAGGACAAAGCGTATATGTTGTTTAAAGAGAGAACTACTTCTCATGTTGGGTCAGTCCTAACACATGTCTTCACATGTGTCCACATTATTAGTTCAACATCTTCATGTCTATGACTTGTGAAACATAGTCATCAACTAATACATGTGCTAGTCTAATATTCATGTGTGTCCTCACATGAACTCCGACTAGGGACAACTTTAGAATAACCATACAAGTAAAGAGTTTCACATACAATTCACATAATTGCAAATCAATTCAAGTGGCCTTTAATGGATATTCAATGAACACAATATACAAATCATGGATACAAATGGAATATCATCATCTCTATGATTGCCTCTAGGGCATACCTCCAACAGCTTTGACCCGCATCTACAGGGAATATTCTCCTATTGAGTCCGACCCAACCCTCTCCCTCTCCAACCAAACACGGATCCATAGGGGTCGAACCCATTCTAACCACCTCCGACCCCAAACCAAACACACCCCTAGGTTCATAGTTTTAGCTATATACCTAGATATACACTATATCTAAATACATAGTAAAAGTTATAAATTTAAAATATCAAAAGGAGCTACAATTTGGGATGGAGAGATTACTAAGTAATAAGGCAATTACTTACAAATGCTCTTAAACTTGGCCTTCAGAGCCCCATGTGATTGCTGCTTGTTATATCAAAATAGTAACCACAGAATGAATTTTGAGGCCAAACAAGCCCTGGAATCGGCCATACCTAATCCTAATAGGTGGCTCTGCTGCCACTACAAGGTGGTCTCATATCTGCTGTTGCATTGCAAGAGCGCATGCTGATCTGAGGTTGCTTGTTTTAGAACAGTGTAACGGCCAGGTTGAGCCAGCAAATGGAAGCACGGGCCTTCTATATAATGGTAAGTTGGTAACCTTATCAAAAGTTGGTGGACATTATATAGCCAAATAAAAGGCCACCATTGACATGGACAACCAAAAATGGCGATGAACAGAAAACTCAAGAAACCATTACTCGCGAGAAAATGAAAATGGTACGATGAGGTGAGATATAAAATGGTACGATGATGTGAGAGAACTCAAAGGTCGATTATATTGCCAAATCCACAGCAAGAAAATGAAAATGGTATGATGAGGTATTCAATGATTGCCTCTAGGGCATACCTCCAACAGTCTTTCACTTGCACTAGAGTCAATCTAGAAGGTACCTAATACCCATAGCTCTTACATGCGCATCATGCTTAGCCTGCGGGAGTGGTTTTGTCAACGGATCAGAAATGTTCAGATCCGTGTGTATTTTGCATATCTTGATCTCACCCCGGTTAACGAAGTCCCGAATGAGATGAAATCGTCGCATTACGTGTTTGTTCTTCTGGTGGTTCCTTGGCTCCTTTGCTTACGCAATTGCCCCATTGTTATCACAGTAGAGATTCAATGGGCTGGACGCATTCGGAAACACACCAAGCTCAATGAGGAAATTCCTTATCCAAACACCTTCCTTCGCGGCTTCCGAAGCCGCGATGTACTCGGCTTCTGTCGTAGAATCGGCCACCGTCTCCTGCTTGGAACTCTTCCAACTAACAGCACCACCATTTAGCGTGAACACAAATCCTAATTGTGACTTTGAATCATCTCTATCGGTTTGGAAACTAGCATCGGTGTAACCTGTTACAACGAGCTCCTCCTGACCTCCATAGACGAGGAACATATCTTTAGTCCTTCTCAAGTACTTAAGAATGTTTTTCACCGCTGTCCAGTGACTCTCACCTGGATCAGATTGGTGTCTGCTTGTCATACTTAGCGCATATGAAACATCTGGGCGAGTACTTATCATTGCATACATGATAGATCCAATAGCCGAGGCATATGGCACTCTACTCATGCGATCCCGCTCATCAGCAGTCGAAGGACACTGAGTCTTGCTGAGATGTATGCCATGTGACATAGGCAAGAACCCTTTCTTTGCCTCTACCATGCTGAACCGCTACAACACTTTGTCAATATAAGTATCTTGGCTCAAACCTATAAGCCTTCTCGATCTATCTCTATAGATCTTAATGCCCAGAATATATGCCGCTTCCCCTAAGTCCTTCATCGAAAAATTATTTTTCAGTGAAGTCTTTATGGACTCAAGCATAGGAATGTTATTTCCAATCAGTAATATGTCATCCACATATAAGATTAGAAATACTACAGAGCTCCCACTAACCTTCTTGTAAACACAAGACTCTTCTTCGTTCTTGGTGAAGTCAAACCCTTTGACCACTTCATCAAAACGAATGTTCCAACTCCTAGATGCTTGCTTCAATCCATAAATGGATCTCTGAAGCTTGCATACCTTTCCAGCATTTTTCGGATCGACAAAACCTTCGGGCTGTATCATATACACGTCCTCAGCTAAGTTTCCATTCAGGAAAGCTGTCTTGACATCCATCTGCCATATCTCATAATCGAAATATGCAGCTATAGCTAGAATAATCCGAATGGACTTAAGCATCACTACGGGCGAGAAGGTCTCGTCGTAGTCAACTCCTTGAACTTGTCGAAAACCTTTTGCGACAAGTCGTGCTTTATAGATGTGAACATTTCCATCCATGTCCTTTTTCTTCTTATAGATCCACTTGCACTCTATGGCTTTAACACCATCAGGCGGGTCAACCAAGTTCCAAACTTGATTGTCACCCATGGACTCTATTTCGGATTGCATGGCACTCTGCCATTTTTCGGAGTCTGGGTCCATCATTGCTTCTGCATATGTCGCAGGCTCATCATTGTCCAACAATAATATTTCCCGCATTTCGCGGAGCCTTGCCGACCTTCGTGGTTGTGGCGGTGCTTCTCTTGCCATGGGTATCTCAACTTGTTCTGCTACGTTAGCATCACTCATTGATTCTTGCCCGATTGGCTCATCTTGAACTTCTTCAAGATGCACTGTCTTTCCACTCTTTTCTCCTTTGAGAAACTCTTTCTCTAGGAAAACCCCGTTCCGAGCGACAAACACTTTGCCTTCTGATCGGTTGTAGAAATAATATCCCAAAGTTTCCTTTGGATATCCCACGAAAATGCACTTATCCGACTTGGGTGTGATCTTGTCCGACTAAAGTCGCTTGACAAACACTTCACATCCCCAAATCTTTAGAAAAGACAAACTAGGAACCTTTCCGGTCCATATCACATATGGTGTCTTAACTACGGATTTAGATGGTACCCTATTAAGTGTGAAAGCTGCTGTTTCTAGAGCGTATCCCCAAAATGACAACGGTAGGTCCGACTGGCTCATCATTGATCGAACTATGTCTAACAAAGTTCGATTACGTCGCTCGGACACACCGTTTCTCTGAGGTGTTCCAGGCGGCGTAAGTTGTGGAACAATTCCGCAACTCTTTAGATGATTGCTAAACTCGTGGCTCAAATACTCGCCTCCACGATCAGATCGTAAGGCCTTAATTTTCTTGCCACGCTGATTTTCAACTTCATTCTGAAATTCCTTGAACTTTTCAAAGGTTTCAGACTTGTGCCTCATTAAGTAGACATAGCCATATCTACTAAAATCATCAGTGAAAGTTATGAAGTATTGGAATCCTCCTCTAGCCGTCGTGCTCATTGGTCCGCATACATCACTATGTACGAGTTCCAACAAGTCTACTGCTCTCTCAGGAAATCCTGTGAAAGGCGTCTTGGTCATCTTGCCTAGCAAGCAAGCCTCGCATGTCTCGTATGATTCAAAATCAAACGAAGTTAGAAGTCCATCAGAATGGAGCTTCTTCATGCGGTTTTCACTTATATGACCCAAACGACAATGCCACAAGTAGGTAGGACTCAAATCATTAGGCCGAGGCCTTTTAGCACTTACATTACAGACAAGTGAACCATCAAGATTTAAAACAAATAATCCATTCACAATGGGTGCAAAAGCCATAAACATATTATTCTTAGAGATCACACAACCATTGTTTTCACTCGCAAATGAATAACCATCGTTCATCAAGCATGAAGGAGACAAAATGTTTCGACTTAAACTAGGAACAAAATAACAATTATTCAACTCCATAATAAATCCTGACGGGAGGTGGAGTTGCATCGTCCCGACGGTCAAAGCAGCAACTCTTGCATTATTGCCCACGCGGAAATCAACTTCTCCTCTTTCCACGCTTCTACTTCTTATCATTCCCTGCATCGAATTGCAAATATGAGCAACCGATCCGGTATCAAATACCCAAGAATTAATAACTGTATCAGCGAGAAATATGTTGTCTATAACATTAACAACAAGCGTACCTGAGGTAGAAGTACTCTTACTTCCGCCATTCTTCAAGGAAGCTAGGTACTGCTTGCAGTTTCTCTTCCAGTGACCAAGTTCATGACAGTAAAAGCACTCTTTGTCTGGAGCAGGTCCAGGTCCAGCTTTAACCTTGGGCGGTGGGTTTGGCTTGGACGTTCCAGCCTTGCCCTTCTTCTTCCAAGAATTGCCCTTCTTCTTAAAGCTGGGCTTGTTCTGTATCGCCATCACATGGCTGGTACTAGCGCTTTTCTTGATGTCAGCCTCTGCTGTCTTGAGCATACCACACAGCTCATTCAGACCCTTCTCCGTCCAATGCATATGGTAGTTCGAGATGAATTTCCCATAGCTAGGCGGAAGAGACGAAAGAATGAAATCAGTGGCCAACTCTTGGCCCAGTGGGAAGCCTAGCTTCTCCAACCGTTGAGTGTAACCAACCATCTTGATTACGTGTGGTCCTACTGCTGCGCCTTCTGCTAGCTTGCTCTCAACAAAGGCCTTAGACACATTGAACCTTTCAGTCCTGGCCTGTGTTTGGAACATGTCTCTAAGCGCCACGATCATATCGTGCGCCTCATGGTTTGTTTCGAACTGCATCTGCAGCTCGGGTTCCATGCAAGCAAGCATAAGGCAGCTTACTTCGAGGTTAGCATCACATGCTTTCTTGTAAGCAGTCTTAGCAGCAGCGGGTGCATCATCAGCAGGTTCTTCTGGTAGTGGGTTGTCTAGAACATCTTCCTTTTTCTCAGCCCTGAGAACAATTCTCAGGTTACGGATCCAATCCGAGTAGTTTGTTCCATTCAACTTGTCCTTCTCAAGGACCGAACGCAAAGCAAACGATGTGGTGGTGTTGCTAGGTGCCATTTAATCTACAACAAAAGTAATACAAAATACACTAAGACAAACGTATCCATGATAGAGCAAATTACATTAAACTATTTTAACAGAATCTACTCCCACTAAAATCAATATCCCTCTATTGAAACTTAGTGATTCAGGATCCACAACTAACAAGTCTACTAGTGAGCTTTAGCATCACCGCTAGCAAACGAGGTAGATCGGTAAGCAACTTTTGCTAATCATATCACATATGACTCCTGTTGTTGGGTGACATCTCGATGTCTCGGCGCCCAACCTTTATGCCCCAAGGTCCTTAACCGTTAAGATAACCTTGTTAAACAAACCAACCCTTATGCGTGTAAGTGTCCGACACAAACCCGTCTAGTCAAGGAAAACTAGTGGCACCCTAATTTCATAGACCCACCACTAATTGTACAAGACATGGGACGGTGCAAGTTTTAGTTGGGAGGGCATACTAACTTAAACTTTGTGAGGGATCGTTCTACTTCTAACATCACAGCATGCAGAAAGTAAAACATAAACAGAATAGCATTCACACAGTTGTGACACAGTATGGCCCGTTTTTCATATGGTGATCTCCATCTCCATAGAACCTGTTCACCATGGTGATCTCCATCTCCATGTTCCATGTGCGCCATCCTCCTGGTGATGAGTCCTCCAAGAACTAGAGCATGCTATTACGCCTAATAGCTAGTAAAGAATCTAGTAATGAAGATTACATAGTTGCTTGGATCATCGTAGATTGGTACGCAGACCATTAAATACAATAAAGTGACAACACATATGGCTCCTGCCGTGTTGCCGTACGCGCGACACGCAGGTCACGAATGAGTTACACACATGCATCACATACACAAGGGGGCCATACTGATCACAAGATACAAACATACATCCTGCAAAAGAGAGTTAGGCGTCCTAACGTTCCAAACTTCGGAGGCCCGAAACTCCATCTTCCAAGCCGAATTTGGCAAATCTAATTTCGCCGAAAACGGCAAAGCCGTTGAATTTCATGTGTAACTTTTTCTGTAGATCAATTTTCGTATAGAAATCGCCCCGATCCGAGATCGTACCGAAAAGTTACGGCTGATTTACCGAAGCATGCGCATACGGCAAAATCCCGACCCCGGCAGTAGATCCCATCTACCATTGCACATCTAATGCGCCTGGCGTATGACCCTGGATCTCGATTCGACCAATCATATTGATCTTCGCTCACTGCAACTGGATTTACGTGTATCACTTAACTCCGATGGCGGAAACCGACCGGTAGGAGTATGTCGTTACACTACCATTGCAGCAAGGGCACGAAATCAGGACATAGATCAAACAGAGAACTCGTATATCTCCATATGCACACATCCCGAATCCAAAACTAAGCAGCTACGACTCTGATACCACTGTTGGGATACGAGGTAGGCTACACTAGCGCAAATCAAAATTTCTACCGCGTATAACCAGGAAGAACTGCCGTATAAGGATCACGGGATTACCACTCGACGCACTACTGGTGCGGAAGATGTAGATATGCGTCGAAGCAGTGAAGACGATCACGTAGTCGTACGTAGTCGATCAACGTAGTCGTACGTAGTCGATCACGTCCAGCAACTCCTCAGCAGCTCGTCCACGTGCATAGCAAGATCGCCTCCGGTGCCGCGGCTCGTCGTCGGCTCGTCGTGGCTCGTCGGCGGCTCGTCGATGGCTCGTCCAAGTGCTGCAGGCGCAACACCTCCAAGGTATCCACACGTGCAGGGAGGAAGCGTCGCAAGCCGGACTGCTAGATCCGCGAGTTACAACAGGCGAGGGCGTGGGAGGCGCGGCAGGTGTGTTTCGCCAAAAAGGTGTAAACCCTAGGGCGCCCCCACCCCTCTATTTATAGAGGTTCCTGATGGGCCTCTGGATCCGAGGCCCATTAGTACTCCTAAACCTAATCCAACTCGGATCAGATCCGAATTGGGCTTCCAGCCCCTTAAGTGTGTGACCCTATGGGTTCGGACACGTACAGACATGGCCCGAGTACTCCTACTCAGCCCAATAGTCGGTAGCGGCCTCTAGCAAGACGTGCCAACTCCTATACGCACACGAAGATCATATCAGACGAACCATCACAACATAATATACATGTTATTCCCTTTGCCTCACGATATTTGGTCTAGCTTCAAGCCGACCGCTCTTTCTCGATCCTGTGATTCGGAATCCCTTTGTAGGTTAACTCTTAACCGTACGTAGCATGGCCATGCATTTTTTGATCCGATCACTCGAGGGGCCCAGAGATATCACTCTCAATCAGAGGGGGGCAAATCCCATCTTGATTGACCATGTCTCATAGCATGCTTCTTGACAAACCCGAAAGCTACCTTTATAACTACCCTGTTACGGCGTAGCGTTTGATAGCCCCTAAGTAGGTCGATCCACATCTAGAATACATGCGACAATCTCAGGTCTAAGGACAAAGCGTATATGTTGTTTAAAGAGAGAACTACTTCTCATGTTGGGTCAGTCCTAACACATGTCTTCACATGTGTCCACATTATTAGTTCAACATCTCCATGTCTATGACTTGTGAAACATAGTCATCAACTAATACATGTGCTAGTCTAATATTCATGTGTGTCCTCACATGAACTCCGACTAGGGACAACTTTAGAATAACCATACAAGTAAAGAGTTTCACATACAATTCACATAATTGCAAATCAATTCAAGTGGCCTTTAATGGATATTCAATGAACACAATATACAAATCATGGATACAAATGGAATATCATCATCTCTATGATTGCCTCTAGGGCATACCTCCAACAGCTTTGACCCGCATCTACAGGGAATATTCTCCTATTGAGTCCGACCCAACCCTCTCCCTCTCCAACCAAACACGGATCCATAGGGGTCGAACCCATTCTAACCACCTCCGACCCCAAACCAAACACACCCCTAGGTTCATAGTTTTAGCTATATACCTAGATATACACTATATCTAAATACATAGTAAAAGTTATAAATTTAAAATATCAAAAGGAGCTACAATTTGGGATGGAGAGATTACTAAGTAATAAGGCAATTACTTACAAATGCTCTTAAACTTGGCCTTCAGAGCCCCATGTGATTGCTGCTTGTTATATCAAAATAGTAACCACAGAATGAATTTTGAGGCCAAACAAGCCCTGGAATCGGCCATACCTAATCCTAATAGGTGGCTCTGCTGCCACTACAAGGTGGTCTCATATCTGCTGTTGCATTGCAAGAGCGCATGCTGATCTGAGGTTGCTTGTTTTAGAACAGTGTAACGGCCAGGTTGAGCCAGCAAATGGAAGCACGGGCCTTCTATATAATGGTAAGTTGGTAACCTTATCAAAAGTTGGTGGACATTATATAGCCAAATAAAAGGCCACCATTGACATGGACAACCAAAAATGGCGATGAACAGAAAACTCAAGAAACCATTACTCGCGAGAAAATGAAAATGGTACGATGAGGTGAGATATAAAATGGTACGATGATGTGAGAGAACTCAAAGGTCGATTATATTGCCAAATCCACAGCAAGAAAATGAAAATGGTATGATGAGGTGAGATATAAAATACCAGCAAGCTACCATCATGGAAAAATATCATCACTCTCATCCAAAATATTTGGTACATGGACTAGTCATCAAAATAGCTCGACGTGTTGGTATTGACGGCCATACCACGGGAAGCACATCAAAGCGGACAGCGGTGCCCACAGCATCATATGCATGTGAGACCATAGCTGCCTAGGTGCCCCTCCTTTCTTCTCCTGTCACCGTACATTTCACGAGAGCACGCGGCAAAGGGACATCACTTTTGTGATCATCGTAATTCATTGGTGGGCCACAGGTTGCACCAATCACTATAGTTCATGTTCCACCAATCACTTGTGGTGGAACTGCCAAGTCCTCAACTTGGCACTGGTTCTCGTATTTTCATAGATTTATTCTACAAATTAACGGTGATGTTCTTTTCAATGGGGTGACGTGCCCCTCGACAGCAAGAAACCTATATTGACTTTGTCCCTTTTAAGATTTGCTAGTCCAATCTCATTCAGGTACTATAGTTTATACCAAAAAGAAATTTCATTCGATGCCCTAAAGCACAAAAAAACATTGATCCTTTGCATTATAGGTAGTGCACTTCTTGTTTTTCTAGTGTACTACAAAACCTCCGCACCCAAATGGAAGGCAAGAAGGCACATGCTACATTTAAAGACAGTCTTCAATTGAAACGAGTGCGTTTTGTGAGACATAATTCAACATTTTAAAGAGTCAGGTTCAACGGTTGTGAGGCCTACCACAACATTTTATGATGATACACGATCGTTAAACAACAGTCAATTGTATGTCTGAATCTCATCACTGAATTGGGCGTCACTGGATGCGCTGCAAGCCTCATGCTCATAATTTTGTTGTTCAAACATGGTAGTACCATTGTCGGTAATTTCCAAACCAATAGGCAGGGTACTTCGATGAGGTACAACAATAGTGTACACTACTTATACATATGAGAGTGGATTGTACTTATAATCTACTCCCTCCGTTCCAAATTGTAAGTCATTCCAAGAATCTTGGAGAGTCAAAGTATCTTAAGTTTGATCAAATTTATATGATAATACAATAACATTTAAGATGTCAACTAAGTATCATTAGATTCTTTATCAATTATATTTTCATAGTATATCTATTTGATGTCATAAATCTTTATATTTTTCTCTAAAATTTTAGTCAAACTTGAGATACTTTGACTCTCCAAGATTCTTGGAATGACTTACAATTTAGGACGGAGGGAGTAATATATTACAATCTATATATCAGATGCCATGTCTCTCTGTATCTATCTATTTAATAATTGTGAAGAAAGACATAAGTGTAACCATCCATCCAACGTGCTCATGCAAGAGCAAGAACACAATTAGTGCTACGTGATCAAAATAATTGTAACCAATAATCTGCGCTAAAAAGAATTGGTAGATTCCTACGCATTTGTCTCACACTCTTCGTTTTCCTCTCATTGAAAAGAAGCACATTTGTATTGATCTGTATGAAAGAAAAAATATCTTCAAGTCGCCAAGTCGGTACCTCCAAAGGCAATGCTAGTGGAATATAAAACTCCATCTGTAAGACAATGCAAGTGTAGATGACTAGGATTAGTAGTTTTAGTTGATGGAGATATAAGAAATTTTGATGCTACTAAAAACTAGTAAAGTGGTTATTTTATTTATTCAAATATTTGTGCACATATATTATATTTACTTTAAGAGATTTTTCACCACATGCTTAGATGGACGATGATGTCTTGTAATCATAGGCTTTGTTACTTATGTGATTACTGAACAACCTTTTGACAGTTTGTGCTACATAACTGGAGCGACGAGGATTGTGTTCGGATCCTGAAACGATCCAAAGAAGCTATTTCGACTCGAGAACCAAAGGGGAAGGTGATAATAATTGATGTCGTGTTAGGATCATCTCCGTCTAAACAGACATTGGAAGCTCAACTCTCGCTGGATCTATGCATGATGGTGCTATTTCCAGGTAAACAGAGAGGAGGACAAATGGCAGAAGATCTTAGAAGCAGGGTTTACTCGATACAAGATTAGCCCTGTCTTAGGATCTCGGTCGCTCATTGAGGTCTATCCGTAACTGGCCTTCAGATGTAACCAGATGACCAGTCCATAGGGGAGTGAAAGAATGAAAGTCTTCAGTGCACTGCACCTTATACAAATATATATTCTTCACTTACAATCAAGATAGCTTTCCCTGTCGACAGCTCTGAATTTTAATGGTCCCATGACGCTACCATCTAGCTTGAAAGATAGAAGTAGAATTATCAATCATGCATGCCAACATGAATGGAGCTATTGGCTCTAAACGAACCCTAACTCTATACAGTGAAAGCAATATAGTTCACAAACACCCTGACTCCTTAACATTTGGGGTGGCTTTGTAGTCAAAGCATGTATGCAAGCACAACTTTACTACCTACCTAATTCATCCTTAAGAAATCGGAGTTAATCACTTAAACCGCGATGGTTGGTCATAGCAGGGGCGCAGGTCACTAAAAGTACACTACAAAGAGCATAAGATTCATTCTCCCTTCTTAGACAACGCCAAAAACCTAGTTGATACGAGAATCTAATACAATGAAACTGCACGCAACGAGGGGCAGACTTATTGGATGGTCCATGGAACACCTTAAGGGACCTCTACAGCTCCGCTCCTTCAAAAAACACCCTGACGAGGACCTGTTTCTGCAGAAAAAGACAATTCAGTTCATCCGAAATGGAACTCTGAGAAAAATATGTTGACTAGCAGAGATGCACAGGTGTATGTGAAAGAACAGATATACAGCTCCAATTCTGTTGATCCTATGGCAATAAAATAAACGTGCACATTTAGTAAATAAGCTCACTAAATAAAATGCTCTTACAAGGGCAGAATTTTAAGAAAGGTCCTGAAGATAGTCCATGAATGAGTACAAAACAACACTACATCACACCTGGTGCACCTTAAGACTTTGGTCATATTATTTGTATATGATGCTACAAAAAACACTACATACACTGGATTGGATTTTTATTCCTAGTCTATCTGCCAGTTACAAGTAAACCAGTTCCTTTCAGGAAATATATATTATACACATTTGTTTCAGATTTTCTACAACTCCAGATCCAAATAACATAGATCATCAAGCAGTTCACAGATCATCACAAAAAGGCTAAATAAGAACTTGTGTTAATTGGCTACATTTGCTGGAGATCTTGGTGCCTGTAGTATTAATAGAGAGAAATATTCCATACTTCGAGTTTAGATGTTAAAAACTTAATATTATTAGTATCTATATTCAGATTTTCAAACACCTAGAGTTTGCCTCACTTGTTTAACCTGACCTTGAGGAGTGAATATTATTAGTATCTATATTCAGATTTTCGAACACCTAGAGTTTGCCTCACTTGTTTAACCTGACCTTGAGGAATCACTCCGCTCAGATGAAAACCCATAAATATGAATCACACAGATCAAATCACATTTTAGAAATGATAAACATATAGGGAACATAAATAAATAGCCAACTCCCACATATCGAGAGTTTCAGTTTCCTAGAAGGGTATCAAGACCATGCAGAACCAAATTCCAATTTATTACCCGAAAGCACTAAATAATATCTCCCAATCGGAATGTATCATATGCATTATCACAACCACCCCAGAACGAAAAGGTGGCACAGTTTTACTAGCAATGAACTCTGAAGCTGGAGTGCGGTAACTCAGAACGTATTTTGGGAAAGGAATGAAGATGAAGGAAATAGAAATCACCAACCTTGTCTAGCCAAAGGAACCTCTGCACTTACGGGACCAACAGAAGCAACTTTTAGACTTCCGACAACCAGAATTAGATCCCACTTGACTATTACCTTGGCTCTGACCATAATCATATGTGAGCTCTGTCATCGGGGGTATGTGCTTAATTGCAAAAAATGCAATATGTGGATATCCTTCATCACCGTGATCATACAAGACTGGTTGCCAAAAAACATTAGGTGAGCAACTGTGGTTCATAAAGCGAGCCACATTCCCTGTTCGCTTTGCACTGATGATGATTGGCAGTTGCTTGGGTGTCTCATTTGAGTCAGAAAGACTAGGTTCGCCCAGTAATTCTGGTGCATAGTTCCATCTTAAATTCTGCTCTGAAGGAGAGGTCTCGAAGATAAAGTCATCTTCGCCGTTCCCACTATTTCTGTCAATGATTTCACCTGCATATTCACAGATAAATGTGCCTGCTCGGATTGGATCCCAACTACGGAGGCCCCAACCACGATCTCCTGTCTTAAACACTTCAAAACGAATCTGGGTACCTTTCTGTACAACTCGGTTGCGGCAATTTTGTGAACAAGTGCAGGAATCATTACACTCATATAACATAGGCATGCGGCTAACAAGTATGCCTGAAGCACTGTAAGGAAGGTCACCGGCATTTCGATGCATACAAGAGCAGTTGTTATCACCAGGGAGGCATACACTTGTGCATTTGCAACCTTGCATCTTTCTCATGGAGCTCAGAGAATTTCCATAGGTCAATTTAGTAGTATATGTGAAATTGGTAGGACCCTTCTCATCATCAACCTCATTTACAAGGCAAATAGGTTTACTTTCCACACCATACGATATGTCAAGCAATATAACATGGTCTCTAGATGATGGATTTTCCCTCCATTTTTCAGTCTTCTTCCACACTGCAATGCCATCAGGTTGGCCAGGTTCTCTGAGCAACTTGTGTTTAAACACATTGAAACCAGATTTTCCTTTCTCCATCCAGGCTTCTTTAATCTTGTAAAGGCCATCATATACGTATATCTTGCCAGTTGGACAAGCCAAATCTTTTACACTACGAATGACTCTAATTGGATTACCTCTATGCAAACTCCTCTCCAGTGCAAGATTACCCCTTTCAAGTTTTTGGTCATCTTTGCCAGACATGCCCTGTCCAGTGTAAACTAGAACATCTGGATCGTCTTCACTGTTATCATACACACCAGCTGACACAACACTTATAGCCACAGGGTCCTCCTCATTACCAAACTTGGCTGACATGTAATCTATCCCTGCCATGCTCTGACTATTCAGCCCCACTAGGCACATCTCAATCCTGAAGTAGAACATATCACCAACCTCAACACCTGGAATCTCTCCAATCCTCTTGATCTTATTGACACGAAGTTCAGCATTAGTCATGATGCTCCCAGCCTTCAAGTTATGCTGCTGCTTTGCGACTTGCTTCACATCATCCAGCTGCACAAGTCTCCGCCGCAGTGCGTCAAACATCATGAGTACATTATCTGCAGTTTCCCTAGGATCATCTGAAGACAAAGATGGAAGCTGCAACAGATTGGTGTCAATTTTCCTAGGTCGCCCACGTTTTGTTGTGTCAACAGCATCATCATCCATTGAATAACCTGAATGACTTGATGGAGTCACTGAACCATCAAGAATGCGCTTTGGACGTCCCCTCTTCCTCTTACCACTTTCAGGTGAGGTGGCTGAACTAGGGAGCTGGGGAGGGGGTACACTATCTTTTGAGTGAATTGGAGGAGTTATAATATCTGAACTATCCTGCAAACGTTTGGGTCGTCCTCTTTTTCTCGTACCAGATTCATGTACAGTGGGCCCAGGAAGTGCCTGAACAACAGGTGTACTATCTGCTTGAGGAGCTGGAGGACCCTGTACAGGAACATCTTGTACACGTTTGGGCCGTCCCCTCTTCCTTTTGCCAGATTCCTGTGGGGTGGCTGAAGGAGTCAGGGAAACAACATTGCCACTTTCCTGAGGAGCTGAAGGAACCAAAGGAAATGAAGTAACTGGAGGAACCGTAGGAGCCAGAGGAGCTGAAGAAGCGGAAGGAGCTGAAGGACCAGCAGCATCTGGCACACGCTTTGGCCTGCCCCTCTTCCTCTTACCAGATTCCTGCATGCCAGCTGACAGAGGAGTTTGCAAAGGAGGTACCAAACTGTTGACTGCGGTACCATTAGCTTGAGCAGCTCCATTCATATTAGCAGTATGCAGCTGTGTCTGGCTGGGTTCTGCAGCGGGTGTTGATGCTGCAAACGTTGATGGAACAGCAGCCGTACCCAATTCAGTGCCTCCGGCATATGGTCCAAATGGGGTCACACAGATAAATGAAGGGGAGTTTTGAGGAGTGAATGTGTGGAGCCCTAGTGGTGCAGGGAACATGGGAGTCAATGTACGCAAGGGTTGGGCATCAAGAACTGTGTCATCCAATGGAGCTGAAGCCATCTGCTGAGCCATTTCAAGTCACCAATTGATCTTTTTGACAAATCAAGTTTTATGTCACTATTTCCTTCGTGACTTCCTGTAACACTAGTTCACAGCTCATACTTTGGAGAAATCTGACAAAAGAGGGAACAGGGGAAGACACATCAGTGCTGTGGTATAAAATTGAACAAGAATTTAAACATGCCATTACTTATTGCTTGATGCATCATTTTGGGAAAGCTTTCTAGTACTGCCCAGGAAGAAATATCAAATTAGGAAACATTAAACCAACTGTTTTACAGGTTTCTAGCTTGCTAATTAGGGAACAGGAGATAGCAACACCAGTAGCATAAGCGAGTTAAAGATGCAATTTCAATTGTAAGTACTAACTACCAACTTAAAATCACATCCACCAAAGATTATCTAAAGCAATAGGATATACACACAAGGTATGATTGCCAGATGAGTCAATTTCAAGAACCAAGAGTTGCACAGAACATAGATTTCCGTAAGCAAGTAGGGGCAGACCGGACTAAAAATGTCACTGCAGGCACCTTGGCACTAAGTAACTACGCGTGTGTTTGGTTCCAAGGACAGGACGGGACGGGATGGGACGGTCCCAATTTTAGAGGTGTTTGGATGGGAGTCAGGTGGGATGGGGCCATCCCCTTAGAGGAATATTCCTCTAATATGCGGGACAACCCCATCCCTCCAAATCGAGCGGACGGGGTCATCCCGATTCGACACTATGGCTCTCCGTTACGTGCGAGCGAGCAGGTGCTAGAGAAAGGCGAGAGCAGGGCGGCCACCAGCAAGGACGAGCAGCGGGGGTGAGCTCGGGCAGCCACGGGAGCCCCGAGGGGATGAGCGGCGGGCGACGAGCTCGGGGGACCACTGCGCCACCGGCAGGGCGACGAGCTCGGGCGACCGCTGCGCCGAAGGCAGGGCGAGCGGGAGCTCCGCTGCAGGTCGCGGAACGACGAGATCCGGTGCGGGCGGCGGGGGCAAGGTCCCCAGGCGGCACGGCCAGGCACGAGGCCAGCGGGGGTGGATCCTCGGGCGAGGCAGCCGGGGTCCGAAGCAGGCGGGGGCAGGGTTCCCTGGCAGCGCGGCAAGGGGCCAAAGCTCCACGAGCGGCGCACGGCGTGGTCCCAAGGCGGCATGCCCCGGGCCGATGTGGCGACCTCCCCGCGCGTCGCGGCCGGGGGCTAGTGCCGGCAGGGCGAGCTCCCCTGGGGGGCCGCCGTCACACCGAGGAAGATGTACTTGTTAGAATGACAGGTGGGGCTTGCTGACGGTAGCTAATAGAAGCTGAAAATGGTGCTCGTCCCATCTACTGTAAAACCTCCAACCAAACAAAAAATGGGGATGAACCTGTCCTTCTCAACCAAACACGAGTCGGGACGATCCCATCCCAAAAATCGGGGCCAGGACCAACCCATCCCATCTCGTCTCCAAACCAAACACACACTACTACTTCCAGTATAATAAATTGAATGTTGCTTTTGTACATGCGTTTGTCAAACTATTTTAACTCAGTCAGTTGATCTATTTGCAAGTACTGAAGCCGTATAATAGAAACTGGCACAGGTATAATATCATCAAAAATACTTTCATATCACTAATAAATTTATATCTCTTTCCTAATTTATAGCAACAAAATACCAACTGAGCTGAGATAACTTCTCATTATTACAATTTTAGAACCAAATTTTTTGTTAGAACCTACATATAATAAGTTTACTGTTTAAATTTTGTATAAGCACAGAACCAAAACTAGAAATATTTTCCCATTTTTCGTAGCAGCATATGGAACAAGAATAACAAATTGTGATGGGCAGCAATATAAAGAAAGAATGAAGATCATTTGAACACAATAAACAAAGGTAAAACATGCTTAGTTGTAACAGCGGGGGGCAGCTAGTTCTTCGTTAAATTTTCCAAAAAGCATGACCAGGTGATAAGTTTTGCTGCTTCCATGTTTGGCGTGCAATGGTTCACAATGCTCTGCAGCATTACGTGTCCAGCACGGAAAAATGATGTGTTTCCTGAGGCTGGAATGGTGCAACAGCAGGTGTTTATGAGTCGGGGTGCAGCCATAGGAGCATAAATAGAAATAATGCTAGACAACTAAATGAGTGATATGATTATTCCCTGACATATCACAGGAGCATACCGACAAGTTTGTGCACCTTTACATAAATACTCAAAAAGGCTTTTCCTCTGGCACTACAGGCTAAAAGTTTCCTAGTTTCCGCCTTCCCTGCTAACGTTCATTTTATTTGAATACTTCGCGCCAAATACTGAACCAAAGAGGCTCTAACGCATGCATCTTGCTCCACTATATCTAGCTAGCACTGGCAGGAATAGAGCCGACTCTAACTTGAGGTTTCCACCACAAATTTAACCGCGTAATGCCCGGCGCCTAAACCCTCACAAGATTTGGCCGATCCGTGTGGGCACATGCGGCCTAATCACCACAAACTACCGATGCCTCATGCTTGAGCCTTACAGCAAAGATTCAGGAATGAAAAAACATCCAATCCATACCCATACAGTCATACTGAAATTTATTTCCCTTCTAATCGACACGTAATTGGGGGGTTAGGCTGAAGTTGGTGCTGCAGAAACGAGAGGGGTTCAGTTAATCCCTCAAAAACTTATATGGATAATCCTGCACAGAAAACCGGATCCGCCACGAAGCGTCTGGATGGACTGGAGTACACAATCCCAGGAACAACTATCCGGATCGGTTGCTATTAGCGGAAAACAAAAGATCGCGCGGAACGGAACCAATTATCCATCCAGGCGAGAGGTAGGTTAGCGGATGCTTACCGAGCAGAAAGGGTATCAGTGAAATCCGCGCGGATCTCCACCCCAGGACAGCGCGACCGAGGGCGAGGAAGAGCACAGCCACGAGGACGCCTGCAGGAGGAGAGGGACTCCCTCTGTGCGGACGGCGTGCCGCGCTCCGGCGGACGGAGGAGGGGAGGCGGGCGCGGATGGGAGTGGAGTGTGGCCGGCGGCCGATCTGCTCAGACTTCACAAGGACCGAGATTGAGAAGGTGCGTTGTTCAGGGGGTGGAGAGTAAATGTTCCATCTGCCAGAAACGTCGCTGCCGAGTCACACGTGCGCGACTTTCGGCGCGTGGTGGGCCAACTGGGCCTTTGTCTGGTAGTAGGCCTCCATCAGCACAAGTCAGCCAGCAGCCCAAAGACACCTAAGCCCACGTCGTGGCCGACAGGCCCCTGTTGGCTATGGGCTGGCTCTGCAGGCCCGTTGACACTTGTTGAGTGAGACAGCAGTAGCAGCAATGCCTGTATTTGAAAGGATTTTTCAACGTCTATGCTAACAGCTGGTGAAAATATAGGACATATATACTCCCTCCATTTCAAATTATAGACTATTTTAATCTTTCTACGTTTATAGATATTACTATGCATCTAGACATACATACATAGCTATGTACTAAAAAAATCAAAACGACCTATAATTTAGAACGGAGTGAGTACCTTATAACAAACACCAGTAGAATTTGAAAGCAATTGTACCTTGTATAATAATTAAGTAATTGGGGCAATGTTTGGTTAACTGAATCTAAATGTAACATTGGTAGTTCCGTAGTTTTTTTTAAGGGAGATTGGTAGTCCCATAGTTGAGCATAATACTTAACCATGTTTGAAGCTAAATAATACAGATTATATCGTACCATTTTGAGATGTACGAAATAGAATAAATGCCCAATATTTAACATAGCTGCTGAGTTCGGAGGTAATTAAAAACTTAGAGCTCATTGGATGTTTATTTGAGGGATAGAAGAGGACAAAAGGAGAACATTTATACAATTTCCATTTTGCATTTTTCCAATTTGGAAATCCTGTTAAACTATTTGAGTTGTGGATAATTTTGTCTATCACAAAAGTTGACTGATGACAACAGGAGGAATAGCCTCTCCTGCTTTCGCAGCAAAAGAAAAAAAGAAAAGGAAAGGAAAGGGAAAGTGAAAAAAAAAACTCTCCTGCTCCTAAGTCCCTAACAATTGTACGTGAATGGATCCTGCAGGATGTCTTTGAGTGTTCTAATCTAGTTTGCACCCTTGTCATTTCAGCATTAACAACATTCAACAAAGTAACAACAGCAGGCAGAAATTGCGTGAAGATCAAATTGTGTTTTGATGCCCACTAAATTGCTAGCGCAACCGCTAATTGCAACAGCTCGGATATCACACATTATCTGTCATGGTGGTAGGAGTCTCTTCTGCATATATCTGTACCACTCTAAAAAGCAAGTAACGTCCGCGTCGACACCCCCGTGGTTGCTCGCGCGCGCTGTCACGGCTCCTGGCGCGCGACGGGAGCTCCCGGCCAGCGGCCAGCCTGCCCACTGCCCACGTGGCCGGTGCTGCGAACGTGCACCTGCTTGCTGCCCGTCCGTGCGACCGTGCGTGGCTTTTTTTTTCTTTTCCATTTTTCATCCAATTTCCCACAACATTTTATACGTATAACGTACGTGCATAAATTGTTTCATAAATTGTTTAACAACACTCCAGTAAAAGTTGTGGTAAATGTTATGCTTACAATTTGTGCTATAAAATTATCATGTAAGTTGTTGTTAGGAAAAAAGTTATACTTATAAATTATGTAAATAAGTTACATTTTTTAAAAAATAAAAAATTCAAGTTGTCCTTTTTAGAAATTGTACACATATTTTACATGCCATCAAAGTTGTGTTAAACATTATCTCATAATTTTTGTTAGTACGAAATTATACATTAAAATTATGTGTATAAATTATGATATTATAAAATAGAGAGGAACGAAACTTTCAAAAATGGAAAGTTCGGGGGAAGCTGAGTGGACCGTTGGGATCGATGGTTGAGCATGGCAGAACCACGGCGCGCGGGTCTGCCAACTCTGCCGCGCTCTGCTCTCGTACGTTCCTGGCCGCACTCACCAATCAGGGCACCCGCGCCGCCCCTCATCAATCAGCAGCACTCG
Organism: Setaria italica; assembly: GCF_000263155.2. Lineage (NCBI taxonomy): Eukaryota > Viridiplantae > Streptophyta > Magnoliopsida > Poales > Poaceae > Setaria > Setaria italica. The sequence continues at coordinate 7,394,403 of NC_028451.1, read as the reverse complement.
CCCCTCTCCTCCCCAGCCGCGCTCCACCGCGATTGGCGATACACGACGGTTCCCAATCACCGCCCCGGGGCGGCCGCTCCTCCAATCCACGCGCGCCCCGGCCACCGCCTCAATCTCCCCCTCGACCCGTGGCACCACACCGTCGACCCATCTGGGCAGGAGAAGGGAAGCGGAGGATCCATCCGTCCAGGCCCCATCGACGGCGAGGCAACCGCCGGCGGTGGTCCCAACTCCCGAGCGACGCGTCCGAGGAGCGGCCGACGCCACTGCCAAGCGCGGGTCGACCATCCTTGGTGCGGTCCTCGACTGCTCCCCGGAACCAGCGGCAGAACAGAATCCCCCCTGGCAGGCAGCTCCTCCCAGCTCGGCTGGCCCCGCGCGCCCCAGCCACTAGACGGTGGCGTCGGCGGCGGGTGCGTGGAAAGGACGTCGGAGCCGGGCGGGCAAATGAACTGAGACGCCGGATCTAAAAATACCAGTTCCCCGAGGTTCCTCCCTCCGGCCTGCGGCAAACAAAATCCATCTACCCTTTCTCTTATCTCAGACTGATTTAGTTTGGATAGTGTTGGAGGCTTTTGAGGAAGAATTTTGTGCGGTGGCGATGCGATCTAGGGAGATCGAGCATTGTTTTCATTATTTCGCTGCCGCTGCAACGTGTGGCTTCTACAGTTCGCTGTCGCTGCACATGAGCTACCTAGCTGTTCAGTGTTTCCTGCTCCATCTAATCTTCTTTATGTTCTACAGATACAACGATTGCTTTTCACAAAATATGGTCAAAATAAAATTAAGTTTGTTTAGAGGTTCTAAACAATCGTGGAAACTTTACTAGGTTCTAAAATTAAGTTAAGTTTAAGTAAGATGATATTGGGCATGTTGGATACTCCTTATCTCTTCCACTTTACTATGTATTTTTTGTAGAAATATGTGGTTCAAACAACTTGTTAGTGCACATGTTGTTTTTTCTGCAATCATAAGAGTTTCATTTTTTCCACTTTACTATGTTGTCTTGAATGGCTTGGCATATATAATGTATAAACGATTCTTCAATTTTGATTTCAAATCACCTGAGGCATTAGCTGCAAGAAATCAATACATAACCAAACCAACGATTAACTTAAGGCACGGTACCATTGTCTTAGCAAGTACGTCTTTGTGCAAATTGGACTATATTTTTGCTTGGCGCAGTTTTAGTCTTTTTTGTCGGTTCCTTGCTTTTGTGTGTTGTATCAATCGTGACCTAATCATCATATCTTTTGCATGAATTTTTTAAAATAACAGTCGTTTCCATTTTAATTGGTGTGCCCGCAGCAACGCACGGGCTATTATCTAGTCATATGAAAATTCTGCAACATCATGTGAAAATTCTGCAACATTTTTTTTACAGAATTCATGCATCCAATCATCAGAATTTAAATAGAGTCCCAAAACAGAATTCTTTCAAGAACCTAATGAGATTCACTTTTCTTTTCCTTTACTGATCCAGATGTGCACCTTGTCAAGATAAACACTATGAACAATGACCAAAATGCTAGGGAAGAAGCAACTGCCAGCCTAAAGCTAGAGTAGAACCAAGTGACTAAAGAACTAATGAACTACCAACTTCGTTTTCTTTGACAGCTCAGAGAAATGAGGCAGGCCAGAGGTCTGAAAAATGGACCATACTGAGCAGGAAAACAAGTCCCATGGCATAAACAGATGTGCAACATCAACACTCAACTGCTCTTTCTGAAACCAATCCGGCTCAAGTACGCCTAACAGAAATGGCGCTCCACAATGGCACCAAGACTCTTGTAGTCTTGTGGATAGTGGACACCCAGCAACACAGGCCATCACTGTTACTGTGCCGATCTCCTTTTGTCGGGCCACCCCCCCTGGTTTGACAAATGAACTTTGCGCTGTACAAATCTCTATGCTTCAAAAAGAACGATAGCTACAGGACTTTGGTTTGCAAAATAATCTGTCTTCAACGTGAGCCCTAGGGGTTCAGGGGTCTTCTTAGTCCACTTTCCACCTGTTAAAGAAAAGAGTCAGAACCATGTCTGAAAAAGTGAAAATATGTGTCTGAGCAAATAAAACTGCATCCCTAAATAAAACAAGTGCAATCTAGTTTTACAGTGTAATTCAAATCCAAAATTCTAAAAAAAGTATTGAAGAGGGTAATCCATGTAGTATCATAGAAGTAGCACAAAAAGTTGAAATTTTTAATTTTTTAAATGCATATAAAAACTGCACCTGCTATGTTGCCCTACAGAAATGCATGCAATTAATAATCCGTATTCTTCACTTCAACTAATATGTGCAGCTCCAACTGCAGTCAGCCAAAAGTGCCTAAGGTGTCTAGTGTTAATGAAAATTTGCCTTTGCCACTAAGCTGGCCCCTGTTCGTCATTATGCCATTCAAATTTCAGTCATTTCCTTTTTACCAGTAAGTCCGTGTTCCCGTAAGAGCTGGTTACTAGTCTGGAGATGGACCATCACCTAGTGGGGCTAAGCATCCACCTAGGGGAATACATTGTCATTCTTCCGTTATGCGCTAATTTGTTTTACTGTCGCTGTCAGTTTGACTGAAGAAAAGCATGCAAAATTTTGATCATTACGAGTACAACCAAGATACCCTCCATAATTGACAAAAGAACCACCCAATGTATTGTTTCTGTTCATAACTAATGGATGTTTTCTATAAGTTCAAAATAGTCTTATGCCACCTTGACAGACTTCAGCCGAAAATGGTGAAAAAATGCTGAAATCAAAAGGAGCAAATAAAGGAAGTGTAGCAAAAGGAAAATGAGCAAAATTTTAGAGGCAAAATGGACAACTGGTTCACCCTCAGCAGTAAAAACACAATCCTCTATTTGTCACTGTGAGCAGCATAAAATATGTGCATTCTCATGAAACTCTCAGCCAATGGGCAGGTACCATATAGAAGATGGCTTGAAACTCAGAGAGCACGTGGTTCAGATTGGATTAGCGAGCAGTGGCTCACTGCGGAGTGTTGCTTATTTTTCCAAGCAGACTTACAAAGAATACTAAGATGACAGATAGGCAATCACAAACATTGATGAGCCAAAGCAAAAAAAAAACACACCTATATCCACACTTTGAATATGTCAAGGCAGAAATTACCACTGGATATCAATAAACTAATGAAACAATTCATGAGAACATCAAAGAATCAGGGACCCATAGCAATAAGATATTAGCATCATAGGTTACTTTGTACATTAAGTTCTCATACTACCATACTGATTTATTAAGAATTCAAGATTAGCTTTCAATTTTTTTGCAGAACCTAATGAATTCATAAAATCAACTCAACCTTAAATTTATATAAGGTTCCTAACACGGATATATAGACATCGTCTCAGAACGAACAGATTCTTTTGTACTTCCAATTATCAGGCATCACTTACATCATTAGTCAGAAGAGATCTACAAGAGAAAGATTTAAGTCGTGGAGATTGTCCCGCCGATGTTGAACCACTGTCATTACTACCACTTTGTTTATCACCCTGCAAACAGAAAGGTATTTGTAAATTAACACACTCCAAACTTGCAAATATTGATGTTGAAAAGAGTTGCAACATTGATTAATGCCTGAAAAGAGTGTTGTACCCTAGACGATACATTTGCCACATTTGTTACAGAAGACTACAAAACATTCTCATGAAAAATGCCTCAACAATACTTTTGCCCCCATTTGTTCCAGAAGACCATTTGCAACTGAGGGAGTGGAAACTAACAACCTCAGCCTTGGCTGATGTAACATGAAAACATTCAAATTTGGCATGGAAAGATGTACTCCCCAGTTTGTGTTATGTGATACAGTGATAATTCAGGAGTGAAAGGGGGATATTATTCATTTAGATTTGAATTTCTAAGACTCCGAGAAGATATAAACTACATTTTCTAAAGTGCCCATAGCATATTCAGTAAATGCTGCATTCTACAAGACTCGGTTTCTTAGTTTATTTGTTGGCTTGTCGCTAAGATTAAAGGTAGGCAGAAAAGACAGATTTATTGAGGTAGCAAGATACACAAATTTGGCAGAAGTACTTGGTCATCCTATGCTTTGCTCAGCAAGTCTAAAACAAAGAATGAAGAAAGGAAAGATGGAGTAACATGAACTAGATGGTACCTGATGATTGCATGCATTGTTTCGACCATCCTCAAAGAGTGACGAGTAATAAGAAGGATCATAAATTGAACCTCCCAATATATCGTCTGCCATGGAACTCCGTCTAACTGAATCAGATCTTGGGCTTAAGAAACTATTTCGTACTTCATGATTTGCGTCAAAATATGTTGGTGTGCTGGAAGAGGCCCCTAACCTATACATCTGGATCCATATGAATGAAGACAAGAACCTGACTGAAAACCCAATGATTTGCATCCATAATGCTAATCTGAGTGAGAAAACAAAAAGTTCGCCATACTTCTCATCAGGAGTAATAGTCCTGTACAAGCAGATGAGAGAGTTAGGGAAATAAAAAAAAAAGTATGGTACTAGAACATTTTCATTGTTGCGCAAGAAGAAGATATCCAAGCAAACATTCATCAAACAGAACTCATATGCTCTTCCCAGTGACAAATAAGTAGCTTTGGATATTGACACATTGTGCCAAACTCATATCTAACCACTAACCTCTATTGTGACATCTTTACAAAACTTAGTGAAATTAAAATATTGCAAAAATAAACTTTGAGAAGAATCTACACATATCGTTATAAAGGTCAAATCAAAATATCCCTAAATATGTTGCTGCAAAAGGTTAGACAAATATAATTACACGAATAGTAATCTTTTACTTGATGGAGTGCCAAATAACTTATGCTCCCAAGTTCCAAGTTTTAATAATCATAGTAACAACCAGTTAGATAGAAGCCAAAACCCATATAGGTACTCATTGCATAAAAAAACATTGGCAAATCAATTATTATACAGTGCTGAAATTTGAAAATGCAGCATCCAGTGGAATTAACTTCAGATAATTAATTACGCCACAGTGAAAGATTGATAAAAAACACACACAAAAACAATTTTCAGTCAATTAGGCATAAGATGAGAGTCATAACTCTTCATAAGATTCAAGAACAAGGTTATGCCTAAGCCTCCAACAAAATCCAATACCATGTCCCAGTATAGAGGAAGAACAGGGAAACAGTTTGGCATGGCGATTCAGTATGTTAGGCTCTAACAGATGAGATTAAAACTTGCAGATTGGTTAGTACTTGTGCCAATGAATGGTTTCATTAAAACATGTATTTTACAAGGTATTCCATTCATTAAAACATACAAAAGTATAAACACAAAACAACACCATCCAAAGTCACTAGTAATTGATACTGAACATCATATTCCTTTCTCTATGCATACATGCACAGTACATGAAAAGGCAACTAGACTGAAAGATGCTGGTTGCAGAAGACATACCAGATAGCATGTGAGAAGAGTATAAACCAAGCAACATCAAGGACGACAGCGAAGAAGAGAAGGACAGCATATGTCCGGCCAAGTCTCTGGCTACTGCTCTCAATCGCAACAACAGCAAATAGACCAATCACCAGGTTGATGACAAGAACCCCATTGAACAATGCCCCAAGTGATCCGATAAGTGCACAACCAATCTAAAACGAGAATTGAAGAAATATTTATGAACATGAATACCACAGCTTCATGAAATTCAATTTCTGATGAATGAGGGTCCATTTCAGCATTATAAGCATTAAAATCACATAATGATCAAGGGAACCTAACATAAAGCTAAGTACCAGCTGAGCTAACTATGTAGGATGCTAACCAATGGCGAGCATCATCACATTGTAAACATACAAGTTTCCCCTTATAATTCACCAGCTTCATAGCTAATTCAACAAAACCACGTCTAAGAGATGAACTAAGTCGCATCCCAACAAAAGCTAACATGTTTGATTGTTTCCAACAAAGTAAGAATCACAAAGGCAACAACAGGAACTGCCCAAATTCAGAGGAAAAACCGCAATATTAAGCTGCAAGGCATAGTTATCCCTAAAGGCAACTGAACGTTGAAGATTCATCCAGAAGAACACTAGGTCAAAACCCAAGCATCAAGTTATGGCCCCTTCCTCTCATTTCACGCCTAAAAGAGGAAAAAGTGGAGCCCCATCTGAATCGCATTCAACCAAAACTACAATTCCACATCGCATTCAACAACTTGTATTACTGGACAAAACTTGGGGCACCCAAAACCGCGGAACTACCACTACGGTTGGAAAAATTACGGCACGCTCAAACCCGATACCATAACCAGGTTTCACACCGCGTATACTAAAGGCAGCAGCAGCAGCGAGGACACGAGCGAGAAGTAGGCCGATCTCGTGGGGCCCGGGTAAGCGGCCGAGCGGGGCCAAGGCCGATCCGACCGCCGGAGGCGACGCGAGGGGAGGGGGAATGCGCACCTGGAGGTAGATGAGCGCGAGGGCGAGGGACTGGAGCGCGTCGTAGTCGCGGAGGAAGGAGCGCAGCCGCGGCCCGACTCCGAGCAGCAGCGGCGGGCAGCAGGGCATCCCGGAACCCCCCGGCGAGCCCGGGCGGGCGGGGAGAAGGCGCGCGCGACGGAGCCCGGTGGCGTCTCGAGGGCGGCGAGGAGGGATTCCGCCGCGGATTCGCGTCGGGCGGGCTGGGGAGGAGGAGGAATCTGCTGCCCTCCGGGCTCCGGCGGATGGTTTGGTTTTTCTCGGCTAATCGAGGGAGTGATGGCCGAGATGGAAGGTTGCCTCGAGGCTTTGTCTGATTTGTTAGGGAAAATCTTTGTCTTTATTTTTCTTTTTTTTAATATGACCACATTGCCAAACTAACGAGCATAATGGGCCACACTCATGTTAAATCCGATAATCGAACAAACATATTTTTCTAACATATATAAAATCTAACTCAGTTTGTTTTCTAATTTACATATTACTAGATTAAGAGGGGAAAATAAACTCAAAGTGGAATCTTACTGTGTATTTATCTTCTCTACAATACTCCCTTTAATCGTATGATACAATGAGCTTCAAATCAAATCTAGATATTGAAGCATAACGCATATCAATTCAACAGGATTAGAGGGATAGGCAGGGAGAATGAATAGCTAGATAGTGATAATGACGAAATATGATTCAAGACAGTAAAGGAATAGCAAGGAGTGAATTTAATGGGAACATCAAATCGAGGTGGGTTAAAAACTAATTATGAGAAAGTAGATAGTCACGAGCCCACGTATGTGGGGAAGAGATTGGAGCAAAAGTATAATGAAAACTTGCCAGCATAGAAGAAAGAGGTTGTACATGCTCGATCAAATGCTCTTTATCATGGTGATGATCACCAGTGTCATACATAGAAAGTAAAACACAACTATCTGAAGGTAGTCTTTAGCTTCTTCTTTAGGTTTGAGGCCGATACAAATTTGATTTTATAGAAATATTTGGATTTTAGGATTTGAGATATAGTCTATGACCACTTTATAGGCTGGGTTGGAGTACTGTTGAACTCTGTTTATTAAAGAAATCTTCTATGCATTTTACTATGGCTTTTACTTGAAAAAACTTTTAAGGTACTTTCAATTTTCACATTTATCGTTTTCAGGATAAGTATCACAATTTATTGCTAGGTGATAATTTCTATCGAATTACTAAGCTTAGCTAATTGAAGTATCACTAGATGGTTTTCCGATATACACAATAAAAATTCCTAAAGACACGCATTTAAAAAGTTGTACTGCAAAACGGCAAAACCAAAACCCACAGGCTATTTCGAAAAGCTACTTATTTAATTATCGGCCGGCATAATGTGCCGTGCTTAGATTGGAGTTTATGCTGCTATGAACTTCCCTCCATGTTTCGAAAGGAATCATGCTTTCCCATCAACATTAGTTTACATATCCACGTACTACCAGTTCACAACACGTAAGAATGGAACTATCTATACGTCCCTTGACGATGACTCGAAGGCCCAGCTCAACTGCTCAAAACGCACCGGCCCACTGGTCGGCTTGTCCCGCCCCGGCTCGTGAAGCAGGCAAACGAGGCCATGATCGCTCGCGACTTACACGTGTGAGCCCAGCCAGCGTCAAACGGTCAAGCGCCACCCGACTGCTCCCACGTGTATACAAAGTACAAACTACAATCCTCCACAAAGATGACGGAATGGATCGACGAATTTACAGTAGAAAATTTGCCGTCAATTTCGTCTACTGTAAAGTCGTGTAGTTAGGTAGTGTGATCTATAATAGGCATGCAGTTGCAGTAATACCAGCACAGTATCTTCGCGCAGTCAAATGTATTCACAAACATTTGCCTATGGCTACTCTAGAACCTTTTTTGGAGTAAGAGTAATATTGTTTAACGGAGTTAGTATTATTTTTTAGTGCAGAGCTTATCCATGCATGATTGGCTCTCCAGAGAGAGGATAGATCAAAAGAGACAACGTTAACCACCAGCAGCGTATCACGGGATTTATTTGGACTGTTGTGACGATCAGGATCGTCAAGGCCTCCAATCTACCGACACTTGTCGTGACACGCAAAGCTGAAAGCGACTTGTTGTTCGTGACACACCTTGACAGACCTCGCTATCGAAAAACAGACCTTTAGATAAAGGCATAAATCCTGAAAATCTAACCGGGATTAATCATTCGTGACAAAAGATCCTCCAACCCCTTTAGTTCCGGTTAATATTACCAACCGGTACTAAAAAGGTTAAAAAGATAAAAAAAAAGTGCCTGCTCCTCCCGCTCCGGGCCCATGCCTGCTGGCGCTGAGGTGGCGCCGCTCCGCCCGCGCCTACCCGCGCCGTGCCACCCTTGCTTGCCCGCGCCATGCCGCCCGCCCTCCCTTTGCTCCCTCCCTTCCTCGCCCGCCCGCACCGCGCCGCGCCACCCTCGCCTGCCTGCGCCGAGCTAGGAGGAGGAGGCCGGGGAGGCGGGGAGGGAGAGGGAGCAGAGGGAGAGGGAGGAGCGCTAGGAGACAAGGAAGAGAGAGGAGAGGGCCGGCCGGGTCGCGGGTAGCTAGGAGATAAAGGTGGAGCACGAGAGGAGAGGATTAGATAAGGGAGAGCTAAGATAAATCCTAGTTGGAGCCACTAAAAGATTTAGTCTTGGTTGAAGGACCCTTTTAGTCCCGGTTGGAGCTACCAATCGGGACTAATTCGTTTGTCCCGGCTGGTGGCTCCAACCGGGATTAAAAGCTCTACTTTTGCCAGTGTTGAAACCACCAACCGGGATTAAAAGGGCTCCAACATTCTACAAAATTTAGACATGGGACTAAAGGTCCTTTAGTCCCGGGTCTAAAGTCAACCAGGACAAAAAGGGTTGGATGGAAGATGGGTTCTCTAGTAGTGCCTGTTCAGACCGGTCTCCCAAACGGGTCAGACCGGTTTAGTCAAAGTGCTCAAAATACAAATTGGACTTCACTATTGTGTAGCTCTCATCGAGTAGACCAAAATACATATGTAGAACGTCCGATTTGGAGTTCGGATGAGAGAGTTATGATCTCGGGAAGATCTGCTCCTGAGGAGACGAGACAGGTCAGACCGTTTTGCAAACCGGTTAGACCGGTTTAGATCTGTAGAGTCCAAGTAGGCATTGTATTTTCGCACGAGATTTGTAAGGGTTTCGACTCCATCAGAGGTAAGACCTCCCCTCCCTATAAATATAAAAGACCACGGCTGATTGAGGGTATCCAATCGATCAAAACACATATTTTTATCTTTTTACCTTTTCCCTTTGCCCTAGCTTTTCCAATCTATTATTTGTTGTTCCTCCTTCATCTCTACGTCAACTGAGGACACTCTAGGTGGCCTATCAATCTTAGAGCAATCCTGCGTGAGCTTACCCCGACGGGATCCTTCCCGGACGAGCGTTCGTTGGTCCATCACCGGGTTGCCTTGGCGAACCAGTCTGACCGGTCTATCAAACCGGTCTGCCCGACCTGTGTGGAGCTGCTGCAAGGAGCCCCTCCACACACCGCACGTTCGAGTGCGTTCATGTGTTGGCCCTAGATTTGCGCCAACTCATTTTGGCGACTCCGCTGGGGAAAAAGGAAGATCAATCGGCTGCCATGGCCGGTAAGATACCTAAACTCGCTGAGATTGACGCCAAAAACATACAAAGGCTGAAGATTGAGCAACTGTCGGCCGAAGCTCAGAAGCCACTTGATGAAATCAGAAGGAAGATCCGTGAGAAAAAAGGAGCGAGAGATCCAGGAGCAGGAGGAAGAAGCTGTACGGCAATATGTATCACACTTCTCTATAGATCGATAGGGGAATGTCAAGAAGATCAAGGATGTCATCATTTATTTTCCGCAAGCTGAGGTAAAATCTGATGCATCTCCTGGTGTTAATTCAGAAATTGCAAATTTAATTGATGCTGATGTTGCTACTCATATGAACGACAAGTTTGATGCTAGGAGTGAAAATTTTGCAAAACTTGTTGGTCAGTTAGATGCTAAAGTTAACCAATTGATTTGTGGCAAAGATCCTAATGTTACTACTTCTAATGCCGAAAACAATAAGGATAGCGACATTTTTGATACTTTTCAATTACCTAAAGTACCTATAGGACCTGGACCACCAATAAAAGAAATACATAGCCGAACTGTTGTTGGTAGCTCGGTCGAAATAGGAGGTACTGTGGTTACATATAGTGAATCCCCATATCTGCTCAAAACATAGGCACTGTACCTAGCTCATTGCATGCTTTTAATAGTTCGTTGCAACATTCAATGACAAATCAATCTCAACAGCATGTTTATGGTTCACAACAGTACACATATAGTACAACACCTCCTAAGGTTGCTAGTGCCCCCAATTTAGCTTCTAATCGGCCTAGGGCTGATATGGAAGGATTAAGAGGGGAGATGCTTGAGATGTTCAGGCAAACTTTTGGTAGAGATCCTAGAGTCCCAAAAATAACATATCAAAAGTCTTACCCTCAAACCTATGAGTTTGTTCAATTTCCACAAGGATTTAGGACTCCAGAATTTACTAAATTCACCGGTGATGATAATAGAACTACATTAGAACATATAGCACAATTTGTCATACAATGTGGTGAGGTCAGCTGCAATGATATTTATAAAATAAGGTTATTTCCTTTATCCTTGTCGTGTGCTGCATTTACATGGTTTGTTTCATTGCTACCTAATTCTATTAGTAGTTGGCTTGATTTAGAGCGAAAATTCCATGATTATTTCTTTACTGGTGAATCTGAATTAAAATTGTCACATCTTACATCGGTTAAGCAAAAGTTGCATGAAACCGTTTTTGAATATATTAGAAGATTTAGAGATACTAGAAATCGATGCTATGGTTTGACAATTTCTGATAGAAATTTAGCTGATCTAGCTTATTCTGGTTTACTTGAATTTCATAAAGAAAACCTAGAAGGGCAGGAGTTTCTAGATGTTGGTCAAGTGTTAAAAAAGCTAGAAGGGCAGGAGTTTCTAGATGTTGGTCAAGTGTTACAAAAAGCTCTGGCTAATGAAAGTCGAGGTAAAGACTTTAGAAACTCACAAAAGGCTAGTGAAAAAGCTAATCGTCCTATTTATACCATTGAATCTGTTCATTCAGATGATGAAAGCAATAATGTTTTAACTGCTGAATTTACATGGTCACACAAAGATAAACCTAGTACTTGTGCTTCTCTCAAGCCGGTCCATAAGAATCGGCAAGAAGAAATTAAGTATACTTTTGATGTAGCTAAGTGTGATAGGATTTTTGATGAATTGCTGAGAGTTGGGAAGATCAAAGTATATCATATTATACCACCACTTGAGGAATTGAAGCGGCATGCTTATTGCAAATGGCACAATTCTCATTCTCATGCAACCAATGATTGCAATATGTTTCGTCAACAAATACAATTAGCCATTAATGAAGGTCGTTTGGCTTTTCATGATATGCACGTTGATCATAATCCTTTTCCGGTGCATGCTCTTGAGTTGAATAATCCAAAAATGCTAATTCGGTCAGATCAAGCTGAAAAAGCCAATGGAAAGAATGTTGTCATTGGAGAGGAAAGGCCTACAATTCCAGATGTGATAAATGTGAAAAAGAAGTTGCTGGAGAAGGCCCCTCAAGATATATTAAAGACTTCAACGCTCGGGGGGCAAGGCAAAAGTAAAGACGTTGGTGCTGCAAAGACCGGTCTGACCGGCTCCTCCAGGAACAGTGGAGCCAAGCGTGATATGAAGAACAAGGTGAGGCCAACCTTCAAGGATCTGTTGGCCAAATATGAGAAGGAGGGAGCTAGCCAGAAACAAGGGAGTCGGCCAAATAAAGGTAAAAAATCAAAATTTTCATCGAAACATCAAAAACAGCCATGTTCTTGTGAATCTCATGTAAATTATGCTGCTGCATCATATATATATTTTGGAACGACTACACCATGGTCTTGTTCATATCCTTGCTATTATTCACCTTTGGATTATGGTAGTTTACATATGCAACCATATATTATTCAATATCCTCCTACATATTCAAATTATGGTTCATTGCAAAGACCGGTTGTTGGTAACGATGATCTGGTCAAAAGTGCACCCATTGCTGCTAAGAAGGTGAGAAAGACAGCAAGAAAGGTTCAAAATACCTACAGCTGAGGTGGTGTCCCTCAGGCTTGTCTCACACTCAAAAGAGAAGATTACAACGGATGCGGAAGTAAGGATCAATGGAGCAGCAGACAACGATGATACCGGCGAGGTCAGTAGCTACTAAGAAGGTATGGAGGCCAAAGCAAGTTGTTCCTTGAGTTAAGAACAAGTTTTACGACCGATAAGATGATTATCGCCCTTAGCAAAAATATATAGCCGATGCATTGTTCATCACCATTCTTAGGCAATTTTGGTCCAGAAGAGTGTTTTCTGGCATGCATGCTTTGCTAGAAAAAGGCAAACCTGGACAGACCTGATCAAACTGGTCTCCCAAACCAGTCAGACCGGTTTGGTCAAAGTACTCAAAATGTAAATTGGACTTCACCATTTTGTAGCTCTTATCGAGTAGATCAAAATGCATATGTAGAACGTCCGATTTGAAGTTCGGATGAGAGAGTTATGACCTTGGGAAGATCTGCCCCTGAGGAGACAGGCCACACTGGTTTGCAAACCGGTTAGACCAGTTTAGGTCCGTAGAGTCCGAGTAGGAGTTGTATTTTCTCATGAAATTTGTAAGGGTTTCGATTCTATTAGGGGCAAGACCTCCCCTCCCTATAAATATAAAGGGCCACGGCTGATTGAGGGTGTCCAATCGATCAAAACACATCTTTTATCTTTTTTACCTTTTCTATTTATCCTATCTTTTTATTACTTGCTGTTCCTCCTTTGTCTCTACATCGATTGAGGGCGCACTAGGTGGCCTGCTGATCCTAAAGCAACCCTGCGTGTGTTTGCCTCGCCGGGATCCTTCCAGGGCAAGCGTTCGTTGGTCCGTCGTCGGGTTGCCCTAGCGAACTGATCTGACCAGTCTATTGAACCGGTCTGACTGGCCTGTGTGGAGCTGCTGCAAGGAGATCCTCCGCACACCACACGTTCAAGTGCATTCACGTGTGTTGATCGCCAACACTCGTCATAAAGGCACGCCGATGCAAAATGCGACAGTACCCTAGGGGAACGGACACCTGACAAGGACGAGGGCTACTGTTTAGCCAACTGATGAGACATGTCAATGCTACATAATCAATCGACAAACGTACGCGAACTCTCAACTATAGATTGTAAAAATCACATTTTTAAATAGGTTCTATAGACTCCGAGATGAACAAAAACTAGAAACACGAAAGTACGAAACTCCGAGCTGCAGTGCAGCCCACCAAAAAATAAAACACGAAACCAAACTACCTGTTTTGGATTTGGCCAACGAGATTATTGGGCTAACATGCCCGTGGCCCAATGTGCGCAGCGCAGCACGCCGCCATTGCTGTCCTCTTGTGTGCCAACGGGTTTGCGACTTGCCTAGGAAAAAGTAAAGGAAAGCAGATGGTTAAGAAAAGAATTGACATCATACAAAATCATGCGAGGAGGCATGTAAAATGCACTTGATGTGAAGATTGAAACTATACGAGCATGAAAAGATTTTAACGAGACAGAGTGTAAAACACTGCACACTTTGGAATACAGAAATTTCTCATTTACCATCGGGCAGTATGATTGACTGGTAACACATTCGGAGATGACTAAAGGATGGAGTAATAATATATTCCACGGATGAATGCAAATTCTGTTGCTTTAATTTAGACCAAATCATGAATTTATCTCTGTGGATGCTTATACATATTCTTCTTTATGTGGTTTTTCAGAACTGCCTACCATTCTAAGGCTTCCTTTGGCAGTAAGGGGGCCAAGCCCCAGGCAGCACATCTCCACAGGGAAATCCCTACAGCATACGCATCCCTCCCCAGCCTAGGGGAGATCCGTCCCTTTTCCGATATCATTGTTTGGGAGGTAGGGGAAATCCGCATATGCCTCGGTTGTACACGTGCAGAAAAATAGCCCACAATTCAAAAATATCTCAAAATATCTAAAAATCAAAAGAAAAAAAGTCTAGGAAATCAGAAAAAATAGCAACTTGATAAATAAAATCAGTAACATGTCCACAAGCTCAACAAGCAACATCAATCACCAAGTTACATTCGCATCCAGCTGGACTAAATGAATATATGTTCTTTACATGTTTTAAGCATCTATGCTACAATGCCTTCAACTCAACTGTAGCCGCATAATCTAATTATTGTACAAGAGATTAGCTAGTAAAATAAGCTAAGGACCTTCCCTCCAACATTCTTTCCCGTATTCATGTTCTCCAACACTTCACTGTTCATCGATTCTAAAAAAACAATAAATAATAGTCAGCATTGAAAAAATCATAAATGAAAATGAAATATACTATTTTATTAATCCATTGCTGATCATACCACAAACCAGCCACCACCACTACCATGCTAAACATACAGCGCAAACTCAGCATAGCCAAGAGCTAAATAATCCGTGATAAGAGTGAGTTAAGCCAGCCATACATCATGTCTACGTCAACAGCTAGTAACAATATCTTAGTGGTACATACATAGTAGTATCAGGTGTACTCTTCAGCTTTAAACCGATGTCAGCTATCTCATACGGCTTCTACAAGCCTTGCCCGAACAGAATACAAAGAACTGAAAGTTTTTAACTCAACTGTTGCCGCATGATATAATTACTGTATAAGAGATTTAGCATATGTTAGCAGCAGTCCAAACAAAGTTTTTAACTCAACTGTTGCCGCATGATATAATTACTGTATAAGAGATTTATCATATGTTAGCAGCAGTCCAAACAAAGTTTTTATCGCAGTAGTTTGTCATGATACTTCCACATAACCATATTTGCGAGAAACAGATTGCAATCAACTATCTCAGGAGCAGTGATTATTTCAAATTAGTGGCATGATTCAAGCACAGAAAATTAAGGCATGACAAAGATGAAGTTGTCTATTCATCTCAGAGAATTACGCAAATTCAAACAGAACAGATGTCTACATGCAGCTATCTACAGATTAGTTGCAGCATAGGAAATCAAAAAGGCAATCAGTGACATTGACAATTATATATCTATGTTTCAGCTACTCGTAGTTGCTGCTTGGCAAACTGAAAGAACATTATCTATAGTGCAGGTGTAGCAGATGATAGATTATTGCTCACTGAAATAAAAAGGCACATTTACAAATTATTGCTCACTGAAAGAACATATGGAGATTGAGTGCCTAAGTCGCCATCATCAGGCCCCTATGCACCCTCCAGAGATCTTGTGCCTTGCCTGAGCTCCTCCTCTCAGTAGCCAAACTAAGCCTTCCTTTGGAAGCAAGGGAAGATTTAACCAGGGTATTTTATACAGTCACCTTCTCCGTCGTATGCAAACTATTATAAGCAGATGCATTGAGCAAGATATATAACATCAGTGCCAGTGTATCGCAGTATATGAAGATTCAAGAGACACTCTAGTAAGATTGCTTTCAAATGCTGCTTTTTAATCAGTACTACCGCTATCTTTTTTTTTTCCTTAAAACAAAATGAAAGATAGTTCCAACCTCTGCACAGGTGTCTGATACACACAGCCCGAGTGTTACAACTTACAACCACCCTGATCTAAAAAAAAACTTACAACCACCCTTGGTAGTATTCATCGTGATTAGGCAATTAATTAAGTTATTAGTAACCAATAGTGTTAAGCAGAAAATTATTCAGTAGTAGCTCGTGAGATGTCAAAGTTAACTAAAATTCAGTTTAGTTAAGAAACAAGAAATGCATTTTTTATTGCAGTAGAGTTAACTAATTACTAGGATTGTGTAAAGACCAAAGATGACTTGTGCAGCATCAATGTAAATATTTTTTCCAATTCAGATAACCTACTGAAATGACAGCACAAACAAATGGATGGTTGACAAGGAGAATGCGATAAGAAAAATGAAATAGGCAAGAAACATATAACTATACATTCTTACTGCAATGTTTGTGTTCATCTTAAAAATTTGATGAGTACATATCTGTAGGACTTGAACATATATATCTAACTAAAAAAATTGAATCAGTGCTGGTGCTCGTGCTGGTTAGTTGATGTTCCTAGGATTGGATCTCAGACAGAAGAATTGGGAATCGAGATGTTAACTACAAGAATTCACATTGCAGCCATGAGAAGAGCAAACCCTAGGCAATCTGATAAGAGGAGGAAGGAGGAAGAACTCACATCGCAGTGGGTGTCGAGGAGGAAGATGAGGTTGAGGCGCCATGGTGGATGCGGAGGAGGTAGCGGAGGTAGAGATCCGTGGGTGGAGGTGGCATTGCAAACAACGGGGAGGGGACACGACGATGTATGGACACGGAGGCAGATTGACAGAGTCGGAGGCTAGGAGCGGCGGCAGTGCTTGGATGGGAGACGGAGGGACAGTGGCGCCTAGATGAGGAGACGGAGGCTCGGAGCAGCGGCGGCGCTTGGATGAGGAGTCGGATCGGCGTCGCTTGGGGAGCCGCACGAGGAAGCGGCGTCCGGACCTTCGAGGTGGTGAGGATCTACTCGGGGAAAATGCGAGGAACGGATGGCCCAACCCTATGGCGTGCGCTTCCAAATGGCAACGAAATTCCGCTGTACATGTGGAACGGCAAGCATTGGACGATTCCGAGCGATAAGGCAATGCGGTGAACACATTTAGTACCTGTGCTTCCTAGCTTTGCAATTCACATTGTTTGTTGCCATACTGTAAGAGTTACTGCTAAGGGCATTTAACTAGTTCATATGAACTTGGATGCATATGGTTCAATGCATTGGTTCCTCTGAAATTTTTAACTTTTCATCCTACTCTGCAACTGAATTTGCATGATCCATCTTGGTATTTCTTTAATTATGCAGAGACAGGCTAACTTGAGGCAGCAATCTGCATCTGGGAAATGTCAAAGCTCACCTGTTGATGCCACATCTGGTGATGACGAACATAGTAGTGATCCTGAATCTTCAACAGCCAAAAAGTCAAGGAAAGAACCACAGCAGCAAGAGCTCATATTAGATGAAGGCTCACAGCGTGCTTCAGTCTCTGAGACGGATGCTTCTCTACGTGCATTGGGCAAGTCTCTGGCAAGCGATCATTGTCCGAATTCATGCCTACCGCTATTAGTCTTTCCGTACTTCCACCCAAGATAGTGAGTATCAGTTCAATGTCAGAGAATGAGGCCCCAAACGATACCTCTGCTAAAGTTTAGCACCTGTCACATCGAATGTTTGGATGCTAATTAGAAGTATTAAACATATGCTAATTACAAAACTAATTGCACAGATGGAGTCTAATTCGCGAGACGAATCTATTAAACCTAATTAGTCGATGATTTGAAAATGTGGTGCTACAATAACCATTTGCTAATGATGGATTGATTAGGCTTAATAGATTCGTCTCGTGAATTAGCACAGGGGTTCTGCAATTAGTTTTATAATTAGCTCATGTTTAGTCCTCCTAATTAGCATCCGAATATCCAATATGACACTGCAAAAGTTTAGCACCCATACATGAGCTTCTTTGTGCTTCGACAGGGCAGACAGCACCTCCGGTGGCAAGCAATCATCCTCTGGTTTCGTGCCCTCCACTACCTGAAAAAAATGGTCTTTCCAATCTTGCACACAAGATAGTCAGTTCAATGTCGAAGAATAGGATTCTCTGTTCTTCCTCCGGAAATTCAGCATCTCCAGAGGTATCGGTACCAGATGTTATTGGCGAAGCAGAATTTAGTCGAGATGCCCAATCTGTGCCTTCCAATGGTCAGCTTAATACACTTGTCTGCGGAAGAAATGTTGATGAGGCCTGTGATATGCTTTCCATTCCAGAAGTAAGAAAACAGAACATCGGCATCGCTTCATCTCTCAGAAACCAGCAGATACAGGAAAGACCATTCATTGTCAAGGCACTCAGTGTGAAGAAAGGCATTTCCAAGAACAGAAGAGGGGAAACACACCCTAAAGCACATCCGGGGAAAAATGATGCATCTGATCATGTGAGTTCCCTTCATGGTCTACTAAAGTTGCATGCAGGCTATTTACAGTTCTTGTCCATGCCAATATTTTTGCAGGTGCAAATTCAGTTGTAGGAAAGCAGGAATTCCTCTGGTAAGGAAATTATTTGTGCTTCGAGTGCCTCTCTAGAATGTCAGAAAACTTCAACTTGGACTCGACAGGTAGATTCTTCTGATTGAAAAGTTTTGTGACTGTTTAACCCTGTCCTTTCTATATTAAGGTCCCGTTTGGATACTCTCTGCTAAAGTTTAGCACCTGTCACATCAGATGTTTAGATGCTAATTAGGAATATTAAATATAGACTAATTACAAAACTAATTGTATAAATGGAGTCTAATTCGTGAGACGAATCTATTAAGCTTAATTAGTCCATGATTAGACAATGTGGTGCTACAGTAACCATTTGCTAATGATGAATTAATTAGGCTTAATAGATTTGTCTCGCAAATTAGCATAGGATTCTGCAATTAGTTTTATATAAACTCATGTTTAGTCCTCCTAATTAGCATTCGAACATCCAATGTGACACTGTTAAAGTTTAGCACCTAGTATCAAACACCCTCTTATGTTCATGCGGATCTTCTGTTTGTCAATCTATTGAAGGTGTCAGGAGGGACAAGTAGTTGTTCAGATACTGAAGGTGTTAACTCTAAGAAATGTAAGTAGCTCCTCTTACCATTTTTCATCATTGTGATGGTTTATTAAATTTGACAAGTGCTCTGCAATCTGCAGTGGCTAGAAAGGACGGTACTGGTCTGTTGGACAAAGAGCTGGCTGCTACGATCAACAGGGTTTGTCAAGCGAACAGAAATGCAGATGTGTGCACAGATACTGCTGCTACACTAGTGACAAAAAGCAACCGTCTTACAGAGATACCATGATCATATCAGTTACCTCACAGAAAAAGACCAGCTGAAAGCACGGTTGCTGGAGAAGACAACTTCCTTGTCCCAAATTGATGAGCGACTTGACAAAAAGGAACAAACTATAGCTAAGCTTGAGGAGGAACTTGGGCGCGCTCGCGGTGAAGCGCACAAGATAGCGGAGGAGAAAGAACGTGAAGACGAAGAGCTCTCAAGACTGAATGCGGCTAACAGCAGTGTCGAGGAAGCGTGTGCTGCAGAACTGCAGTTTCAGAGCATAGATCGAAACAATCTGGATTGAGCGATCTAGCATAGATCAGAGCATGATCGTACTTCCACATGCTTTGTGCCAATGGCGTTTGTTCGATTCCCAACGTGCGTCTAGCTGTTGTAAGCTTCCAGCCGATCTTTAGATTCCTTCACCCGTAGTCAAATTGCCAATGCCAGGTTCTGTCTCTCCGGAAACATGAATGTTTGGCCAAATTACGGATAATTCAATCTTGGTGTCAAAAAATTTGTAATGATAAACTTTACAGTGACGAAAAATTTTAGGAAACTTTTACTGGTCTCGTTCTTATCCATTTAGTCCCTCTTTGGCAAGGCTCATCAAGCGGCTTCTCGAGCGGCTTTTACGAAGCCATGCGCTCACGAGAAGAAGCCAGACGGAAGCCCCGCACCGTGTCTGCGTTCCTCCGCGGGCGAGAAGCTTGAAATTGTAGCTTATACCGGCTCATCCGGTCATCCCAACCTAAAACGCTAAAAGATGCATGTGCCCCTGCTATTTCATGGAAACTAGTAGATTTGCCACTGGGCCAAGCTGCGGTTGGGGCGGAGGCCGGCGGCCGGGGTGGAGCTGGGTGAGCGCGCACAGGCAGCGGCTGGGGCGGAGCTCGGCGGGGGGAGTGGATGAAGCGGTGGGCCGAAAGGAAAATGGAAAGAAGGGGCGGCGCTTACCAGCAGCGGATGGCGCGGTCACCCAGGGAACATCATCGGCGCAGCGACGGTGGCGCATCTGCGGAGCGCAGGGGGAGCAGCACCGGAGGAGATGCGGCGCAGCAGGACAAGAGAGAGGTGGAGGGAGAAGCGCAGCCGGAGGGAGCAGCGCGGGGTGACGCGGCAAGAGGGAGCAGCAGCGCAGCGCCGGGAGACGAGGCCGGAGCGAGCGCCGCTCGTGGTCTGACAACGAAACAAGAAAGAATGGGCGTCGGGGAGGAAATTGAACGGATAAGGGAGAAATAGTGGCCGAGAGAAAAAAAAACGAAGGGAAATAGGAAGGAAAAATAAAAAATAAAAATGAAAGGATAAAAAGAAGGAAGAAAATAGAATTAGAAAATAAGAAAGAAAAATTGATAAAGGTATTTTGATCGTGTAACATCTTATAGCCATCTTAAAAACAAAAGATAGGAGAAGATATTCTACCAAACGTTTTCCCAAAGCTAGAGTCCAGGTTATTTTCTTGCAAGACAATCCGCATCAAACGGGACTAGTACATTCGGGTCTTGTTTGGTTGCCCGATTTTGGACAACCAAAATCACTGTGCCAGCACTGTAGCACACTGTAGCGTTTCGTTTGTATTTATAAATTATTGTCCAAATATTGACTAATTAGGCTCAAAAGATTCGTCTCGCAAAGTACAACCAAACTGTGCAATTAGTTTTTGATTTCGTCTACATTCAGTACTCCATGCATCTACCGTTTGTACCGTAAGTTTGATGTGATGGAAAATCTTCTTTTTGCATAATGTTAAAGTTGGAATTTGGGGTAACTAAACAATAAAAATAAAAGACCTCGGTCGCACACGGCCGACTCCGACTCGGCCCGGCTCGTCCACCTGGCTCCGGCTGGCGCGTGCGTGAGGGCTACGCGACGCAACCCAACCGACTCACTCCAAGCGCGCGAAACAAAAACCCCCCAAGCGACGCCGCCTCCCCCTCCCCTCCTCCCCCCACCTAATTAATCCAATCCCGTGAGCTTTCGATTCCCCGCATCCCGATCTCGATCCCTACACCACAAGAGCTCCGCGCGCTCTTGGCGAAATCTCGATTCGATCCCGCTCTC